>NW_016161320.1:0-29844 GCF_001687245.7 Rhagoletis zephyria
ATGCAGATATTTAAATGCCGGTTTGCTATTCGCGCGACAAGCTTTTTTAAAAACGAAGTAAATTAGTACAAATTGTTAGTTATTTTCATTAGAGTTTGAATAACTCCTTTCACTAAATGGCTTTTAGTAACTTTAACGAGACCTTAACTTATTTTATTTTATTCATTTTAGTGCAGTTTTGACAAAATTTTCTTGCTAAAAAATCTTTTGTTTCACTACTTTATTTTATTCCTTTGATTAAACATGTTAAATAAAAACTTATTTTTAAAAAAATATTTTTTTTTTACATTACTTTATTTAACCTTTGCAAATGGTTCTCGAATTCGTAGGCAGAAAAGTTCATCAGCACTCCAAACTTTCTGACACTATCACAAACATGCACAATGATACACTATTTTCGCCAAAAATGTTAGCAAAATTTTCAGCGAATAACTTTATCATAAGCCCTTGGGATATTAGACATGACATTTTTTCTACACGACAACAGATTGTACACGCAGTACAGTGTAGTAACAAAAAGATTAATTCACACTAGTATCGCCGCGTTGTCGAAATTCGACCACCTCACTTTTTTACACAATTATTCATTTTGGTCACTGATATTGTTTGGTGGTGTAATATACATTCTAGGAATAGGAATAGATTTGTATGGGATTTTTTTAACGTATTAATATATACATAGATAGTAGATGGTGAAACCAAAGCAGGCGTTCATAGGCTTATAGGGCCCATTTTTTGCAAGTGTATTTCTCTTGATGTTAGTAAAACGTATTTTGAATTTGAAGCAAATCGCACCATAAATGAAGTTTTTCGGGATAGCTCCACTCCTGCTCCACATACCGGAAAAAAAACAAAATGCGCGTCTCCTCTTTGAAACACCTTTCGAACAAAAGAAGAATAATTCAAATATAATTGAATATTTGAAAATTTCCGATCACCGAGTTACCGCGTACCAAGCTCGGTGGGAAGAACCTTATTACAAATCAGTACAAATTTAAAAAAAAATCGGGACATTCGCGTACTGGTTGAAGGAATGAATAAAATCAGNACAAAATGCGCGCCTCCTCTTTGAAACACCTTTCGAACAAAAGAAGAATAATTCAAATCAGTTGAGAAACATAGGAGCAGTAGGGAGGAATAGATTTGTATGGGATTTCGTTAGCGTATTAATATATAGATTTTCGCTATTCTTTAAACACAGTTCATAAGTGGCGTCATTCCNAGTACGAAAGTTGTAAAATCAGTACTGTACTGATAAAATCAGTACGTCTGGCAACCGTAATAAAACTGCATTTGGATAGTTGGCATGTAAATCCGTGTTGCTGTAGGCGTGAAAAGACTTGTTCTATATTTTCATTCAGATCATCGAGCGACTTTCCTCCTATTATTTTGTCATCCAAATAGTTAACGCACCTAGGAATATTGACAATAATTTGCTCAAGGAGGCGATGAAATATAGCTGGTGCGCTGGCTACGCCAAAAGGTAGGCGTTTGTATTCGAATAAGCCAGCTGGCGTGTTGACGATGGTAAGTTTCTTCGATTCCTCGTCCATTTCCACCTGGAAGTATGCATCGGGCAAGTCAATTTTGGTGAATAACAGGCCAACCTAATATTCACGCGCGCCGGCAGTTTACTGTCCAAAATTTCTCATGCATATACAACTTGTATGGGACCAACCGAAATTGACCGATTTGTGTTGCGTGACATTTCGATTTGACGTTTGTGCTCTATGACATTTTGGGGCGACAATGAATTAAAATTTTGGAAAAAATGCAGAATAGCTTCGATTCTCAAATTAAAAAACACATATGGGGATCGATAGAGATCATTGAGGTGAGTATTATGGTATATTTCTTTTCTTGCGGAAATAACGACTACAATAGTTATTAAGACTCAAAGTTCAAATTAAACAATTCTTTAAATCCAAATTTTGAAAACGAATGCATGGATTTTAAAAATTTTGATCTCATTTGATAGGAAATTTGATTCCCTTTAATTTGATATAAATATAATCCTCCCTAAGTAGAATTTTCCTTTCTGTGTTGCCGCAGAAGTGAAGCGGAATTCCTTTCTGCGTACATTAATTAGATTTTTGTGAAAACTAAACAAGGCATATATAAAGTATGTATATCAAATTAAAGGGAACTAAATTTCCTATCGATAGAGGTCAAAACTTTTAAAATCCATATATTCCTTTTTAAGAATTTTTTATTTAAAAAATAGTTTAATTTGAACTTTGACCCTTAATAACTTTTGTAGTTTTTGTTTCCGCAAGAAAAGAAATATACCGTTATACTCATCCCAATGTTCTCTATCGATCCCCGTACGTTTTTTTTTTAATTTGGGAATCGAAGATATTCTGAATTTATGCTAAAATTTTGCTCAACTTCTGAAATTGAACAGAAATGCAACTCTGAAAAATCACGCACGCAAATTTATTTCGGTTACTCAAATGTGAAAAACTTGCGTGCGTGCGTAGAAAAATTCACGCCGGTAATATTAGGTTGGCCTGTAACTTACTTCCACGCAGGGTTTGAAATAGTTCTTCAATACGTGGGATCGGATATTGGTCGACATCTAGCTGTGCGTTTAATGCTTTGAAGTCACCACAAATTCGGATGCATCCATTTGTTTTGGATACCACTACGATGGGTGCTGCCCAGTTGCTGTAATGTAATGGCTTCCAAATGCATTTATCGACTTAACGTTGTACCTCACTCTTGAAGGATTCCATCTGTGAAAATGAGAGTGGCCGTGCTTTGAAGTACTTTGGCACCGCGTTAGGCTTCAGCTGTAAATGCACTTTAAACGATTTGCAGTGACCAAATGAGTCGTTGAAGACCGTTGGCAACTTTTTTATGAGGTCTTCGCAAGTATTTAAATGAATTGCTTTAACGTGTGCTTGGCAAGGGCACAACCCTAGTTCCTCTGTCAAGTCGGTACCCAAAATTTCCCCATTGCGTCCAACATTTGTAACGATAACCTGAACTAAAGCAAACGTAAAGCTGTGAGGTTGTACTTTATTGTGCTCTAATTTTGGCTTTCTACTTACTAAGTTCATTGTGCTAATTCTGTGTTAAAGTAGTGATAAAAAGTGCTTATGAGCATCATAGTGTGAAAAATTGAAGCTAAGTGAAAGTTATTGGTTTTATATTAAAGTAAATTTAATTAAACTTCACTAGCATACATTCTAATTTTGCCGAGTCATTTGTTGCTATCATTGTTGTTGTACCCTTTGTAGTTAACTGAATTCATTTTGTTTTTGCACATTTGTTCTACTCTTTTTGTTTACTTCTTCTAGTAATTCTTGTCACAGCTGTTTGCATTGCGTTTATTAAGTGTCATAATTACAGTGATGCTCAAACTGTTCGCTACATTTATTTAAAGCTATTTACATCAGCTCCTTAATTGTTATAATTTATTTTCTTTGTCTTTTATTAACGAGTGTTATTACATAAACCTTTCAATATGAAGTGCGATCTTGATACTTGCCAAATTAAAAGCGATTCTGAACCCTACTTATCCTGCTGGCTGTGTGATGGTATTTACCATCTGAAATGTGGTGGTTTGACAGGAAGAATTCTGGACGCTATTAATGATGGCAAGGGCCTTCGCTGGTCTTGCGTAAAGTGCAGGTCAACCGAAGTTGATCTTTTCAAGCTATTTAGGCAAACCAGAAATGGTTTTACAGAAGTAGGAAGAGAATTGGCGGTACTGACAGAAAAATTTAAGCATTATGAAAATATGTTTAAATCATTCAAATGCTTAGATACCTTGTAATCTGTTAAGGATATCCGTTTGTCTAAACGTAAGCTTCTTCATGGTCCATCTAAGGAAATTACTGCCGGTGCACGTCAGAATAATCTTCCGACGGACTTAATTAATTTATTCTCTCCGTCTCCTCCAGTATCAGAATCCTCAGCCTCAAAAGACCGTGTAACAAAATCTGTTTCGGATAATAAAGAGCCCGAAGTATCTTCCCCTTCCCCCCATTGAAGTGGTGGCATCATCTTCAAAGCCTCCACCGCCTTCTCTATCCTCAACTACTAACGCAGTAACTCAACCCCCTCCGCCGGTACTCCAGTCTGATACAAGAAAACTAGTTGTGGTTCCGCCAAAGAAGTCAATCTTTGTTTCTAGATTTTCGAGAGACACTACTGAAGACGATATAAAGCTTTATATCTCATCAAAAATTAGAACTGTCGACTTAAGCATCAGAAAATTTAATTTTAATTACGAAAGAAATATTGCTAATTTAATGCGCTGCTTAGTAGTTCGTTTCGGCCCCCCGGAGCTTTCGTTCGTGAATTCGAATATAGGCCCAAAAAAGTAAATAACTTAGCTAATATTCCTCGTCATAACACTGAATCAAAAAACTAGTTATTAAATCTGCTTTAAGTATTTATTACCAAAATGTAAGAGGCTTAAATACTAAATTAACGGACTTATACTTTAAAGGCCTTGAATGTAATTATTAAATTCTTTCTTTTACTGAAACTTGGCTGAAACCTTACATTTTCAATTCAGAGATTCTTCCAAATAATTATCATATCTATAGACAAGATAGGGAGGACAGAATCGGCGGTGGCGTACTCTTCGCTGTAGACTCTTCAATACCATCTGAAGAAGTTAGTCTTCCACACATTGATTCAGTAGAGTTCAAAGGCATTCGTGTAGAGGCTGGAAAAGGGTCTATTTACTTAGCTCTATGCTATATCCTTCCCCGATCTGACACATTGGTGTATTCACGACTCATCTCTTTACTGAAATCAGTTAATTTACTGACTAAACCCTCTGACTCAATGATTGTGTTGGGTGATTTTAATTTACCAAGCATATCATGGAACATCATTGACAATGATATCGTACCTTTCGCGTCTAGTGCGTGCAACAACGTATTTGTAGAGGAGATGGCTGAACTCTGCCTAACTCAGGTTAATGTACTTCACAATAAGTTTGGTAAAGTATTAGATCTTGTTTATGTTGATGATGCATCTAAGTCCGTTGTAAATAAGTGTGATCCACTAGTTTTGCCCGAGGATGTCTACCACCCTGCTTTGGAGGTATCTTACGAAGTTATAAGTGATGGTCAAAATTGCAGTACCCAAGCATACGAACCAAATATTCGCTTTAATTTTTCGAAAGCCAACTTTAGAATGCTTAACAAAGAACTGTCTAAATTGTCGTGGCCTGCATTTAAAGAAAATATTGAACAAAGCGTTGCGCTTTTTAACTTTACTTTACATAAATTATTTGAAAAGCATGTGCCTAAACGCATGTATGTTCCTGAATAGCAAACACAGTTATGGTTCACTAAAGAACTGAGAAATTTGAAAAACAGAAAGTCGTGTTATTTTAGATTTCCAAAAAAACCGGTTTACACTCATACCATTAGCGCACACAAGGGGTGGGTTTTGGGGTTCAAACCCCCCCTAAAGCTAATAACCTCAAATACAATCTGTATCTTAAAGCTAAGAATCCAGCTCTCAAGGAAATTATAAGAAATATTTATTATAATTTCTGTTGCTTGAAAAAGCGCTTTGCTTTTGCTGTAAATTTTCATGAGGGAATAAATATACGAGCACTTTTTTTCTTGATAGCTGCAAACTGATTTAAGAAATTTTGGTAGAAGAAAATTTCTTTTCCATTTCTCGTCCGTCGTTTTATATGAATTTTTCGTTTTTCTTGAGAGTTCAGTTAATTTTTTCGGTATTTGAAATATTAAAAAAATTTAGCAATCGTGAAAAATCACCATCTCTATCGAAAACCAGAAATCGAAAAAATGAACATAGAAGTGCAAAAATTCATGGAATCAATAAATTTAATTTTACTGCCTCTTTATTAAAATTATTTATTAGGTACTTTTGAAAGTTGAGCGCATCTTGAGTTTATAGAACTTTTTATTAAACAAGTAGTATTTAAGGAAAGAACACAACCGACTTCAATTCTCATATTCAAATTTAGGGGTACCGTTAATTTCTTCATGATCCAATCATCGGATCTCTAAAACAAATTACGGGACGAACCTTGAGGTACTATCTTTCTAATAAAAAAAGGATTATTGAAAACGGTTCACGTGGTCCAAAGTTATAAATTCCGGCGAGATGATAACCTCCAATTTTTTTGAAGGCGGTTAAAAGCGTTTGAGTTCTGTTAATCTGTAAATAAAGTGCAGTTTATGAATTTTAAAACGTTTATTTATTTATTACATACTGTACATAAAACTTGCATAAATGTATTTTAAAGAGGGTATTATCTGAAGCAAATTTTCAGTATTTTCCGGTGATATATTTTCAGAAATATAAAACCCCCCCTAAAATATATTCCTGGGCGAGCCCCTGACTCATACTATGTAAAATACTCACTTTTGCGTCATAAGTTTTTTGAATTAAACAAAAAGTGTTATAAAGCTTACTTGTGTAAAATGAAACGGCGTATAATATATAACCCCAAATCATTTTATGACTTCGTAAATTCCAAGCGAAATGTGCGTTTGTTCCCTTCCGCCATGAAGTATCAAAATACCGTCTCTAGGGATAATCAAACAATTTCTAGCATGTTCGCTTAGTTTTTTAAATCTAATTATTCCACTAACTCACATGCTAACATTGACTATTCTTTTAAACTATGTCCAATGAACTCAATAAATATCCCAGTAATATGATGATGTAGTAGTTTATCTGATCCCTACTTGTATTCTTATAAATTGTTCTGATTATCTCTATGAGCCGTTAACACCAATATTTAATTTATCTCTTAAAGAGGGCGTTTTTCCAACTATATGGAAGGAATCGTTCATAACCCCGTTACATAAAAGCGGTAGCAGATCTTCAGTGGAGAACTACCGGGGAATAGCTAAGCTTTCTGCAAATTCCTAAATTATTTGAGGCAATTATAACAAATCTGTTGACGCATTCTATCTCTTCTAGCATTTCATATAGTCAACATGGATTTTGAAAGGGCAAATCAACTTCTACAAATTTACTTGAATTAACATCCTATATCTCAAAAGCATTTAGTGAAAGCAAAACTGTTGATGTTATATATACTGACTTCAGTAAAGCATTTGACAAAGTGTGCCACTCGTTGCTCATCTACAAACTTGATCTTCTTGGTCTTCCAATTAATTTTCTATGTTGGATCTCTTCATACCTCTGTGATAGATCACAAAGGGTAATGTTTAAAAATACTATCTCTGACGTCATTGATGTTACTTCAGGAGTCCCTCAAGGTAGCCACCTAGGCCCGGTTCTGTTCTTGCTTTTTATAAACGATATTTCTACAGATATACAATTTTCCAAAATTTTAATGTATGCAGATGATGTAAAGCTTTATAAATCGTACGTTTCAATTAAAGAAAGGTCTTTGCTACAATCAGACTTAGACAGCATGGCTTACTGGTGTCAAGTAAATCGTATACCTCTAAATCTTAAGAAATGTAAAGTAATGAGCTTCTCGCGAAGAGCTGTTCATCCCACTTCTTATACAATAGGTAACCATAACCTGGAACAGGTATACAATTTTGTGGACCTTGGTATCACAATGGATCCTAAGCTTAATTTTAATCTTCATATTAATGTGACAGTCAACAAGGCTAAAGGTGTACTTGCATTTGTGAAACGATGGTCAAAAGAATTTTGTGACCCTTATTACACTAAAACCCTGTTTACAACAATAGTTAGGCCAATTCTGGAATACGGTTCGGTGGTTTGGAATCCAAGGTATCAAATTTACTCAGACAAGATAGAATCAATTCAAAAACAATTCCTACTTTTTGCTTTAAGAAATTTCCGTTGGGATTCTCAATATAACCTTCCACCTTATACGAGCCGATTAAAACTTATTAATCTTCCTACACTTTCCAGCCGCAGGCAAATGCTTGGTACAATTTTTATAGTTAAATTACTAACAGGCTCAATTTCAAGTCCGCTTCTTCTTGGCGAAGTTAGCCTTAATGTTCCCTCCCGGGTATCAAGACACTTTTGCCCCCTATTTCTGAAAGCTTGTAAAACTAATTTTGAATTGCACGACCCACTCCGTTGCTTATGCCAGGATTTTAACTCTCATTCCAGCACGTTTGATATATCAGATCCGCTTTTCAGCATTAAGAAATCGATACTGTCCTCTCTCAATAGATGAATCATTAAAATAAAGACATAAAATCGGCTGATGAATTTAGTTCTGTAGCTGAACAGTTTTAGATCTCGACACTTAACAAACTCCTGCCTATCGTGACTCGGCGCAAAAATTGAAAATACTGGTTCCGTACGTCATGCGGACTGCGCCCCTCGTGCGGATGGGCGGGAATGGAGGGTAAAAACCGTTGGGATATTATTATTATTATTAATATCGTCACGTTGAAGAGTAACATTGACAGCTCCTAAAATTTTCACTTTCGCACCACCGTATGTGGTTACATAACCCTGATTACATGGCAGCAAAGGTGGGCTATGTATCTGTCTGTACCCTTCTAGGCCGATAATAGAGCCATTTGCTCCGGAGTCAAGTTGAAATTGTAAAGGCTTGCCGTTTATCATTACTTCCACCATATATTTACGGTTAGTTTTGCTTACTGTGTTGCTATACTAGTTGACCTGGGTAATTGTTAAAACCGAATTTAGATTTTTTTTTGTCCAGTAATTGTGGCGAGAATACCTCGGCTGCAGTGTATGTATGTTCGTCTTGCCACAATGTTAACTATTTCAGGCAAGCGTTTATCTCGCCCGCTAGTGCTAATCGAGAAACTACAGACAATGTTTTCGTAAAATCTCTTTCTGAGCAATATCAGTGCATTCCCGAATGGTTGAACGTTTCCACGCAAATCTCAAAACTATCGATCAATAACCTCAAGCGATGTTTTATCTGCTACCAACTCGTGCAACCTACCACAAGATACTGAGCTTTAGAATTCAAATTTTCAAATAGGTGGCAACCCACCTCAAAAATATTTCCAACAGTCATCGTTCTTAAACCTCTTTAATTTTATACCTATACTAGCAGAGCACCCGACGTCGCTCGGGGTAAAAAAATCAAAATATAAAACAATAATACAAATATTCAGTTCAACATAATAAAATAAGGAGTGCAATAAGGAGTGCAATAAAGAGTTTGTATACGAGCTTATTAGGGGCATTACAGAAATTAGAGCCAACACTCGAAGATATTATCTTGGTAGCGGAGGCGTTTGAGGCAGCACAAACAGTAAAGAAACAACTATCGGGTGAATGAAGTAAAAAACGAGGTTTTTCAACTAAAACCCATCCAAGCACGCAGTCAAAGCAACGAGGCACCATATTCTGCCTGCCAATCTCAATCTTGTTTCGGGTACGGAACACACCATTCGTGAGAAAAATGCAAGTTTCGCAATACACAGTGCCGCAAGTGTAAGCGTTTTGGCCATATAGCCCCAGTTTGCAACACTGGATCCAAAGTGAATTCCCCTAAGCAGCAATATGGCCGGCACCAAAAACCACAAAAATTAAAAAAAAATTAAAATTCGGTTTTAACAATTACCATCAGGTTATGTAACCACATACGGTGGTGCGAAAGTGAAAATTTTAGGAGCTGTCAATGTTAATCTTCAACGTGACGATATTAAGAAACAAGTTCAGGTTATCGTTACAAATGTTGAGCGCAATGGGGAAATTTTGGGAACCGACTTGATAGAGGAACTAGGGTTGTGCCCTTGCCAAGCACACGTTAAAGCAATTCCTTTAAATACTTGCGAAGAGCTCATAAAAAAGTTGCCAACGGCCTTCAACGACTCATTTGGTCACTGCAAATCGTTTAAAGTGCATTTACAGCTGAGGCCCAACGCGGTGCCAAAGTACTTCAAAGCGCGGCCACTCTCATTTTCACAGATGGAATCCTTCAAGAGTGAGGTACAACGTTAAGTCGATAAATGCATTTGGAAGCCATTACATTACAGCAACTGGGCAGCACCCATCGTAGTGGTACCCAAAACAAATGGATGCATCAGAATTTGTGGTGACTTCAAAGCATTAAACGCGCAGCTAGATGTCGACCAATATCCGATCCCACGTATTGAAGAACTATTTCAAACCCTGCGTGGAAGTAGGTTATTCACCAAAATTGACTTGTCCGATGCATACTTCCAGGTGAAAATGGACGAGGAATCGAAGAAACTTACCATCGTCAACACGCCAGCTGGCTTGTTCGAATACAAGCGCCTACCTTTTAGCGTAGCCAGCGCACCAGCTATATTTCAGCCCCTCCTTGAGCAAATTATTGTCAATATTCCTAAGTGCGTTAACTATTTGGATGACAAAATAATAGGAGGAAAGTCGCTCGATGATCTGAATGAAAATATAGAAAAAGTCTTTTCACGCCTACAGCAACACGGATTTACATGCCAACTATCCAAATGCAGTTTTATTACGGTTGCCAGACGTACTGATTTTATCAGTACAGTACTGATTTTTCAACTTTCGTACTGATTTTATTCATTCCTTCAACCAGTACGCGAATGTCCTTATTTTTTTTTTAATTTGTACTGATTTTTCAATTCTGTGCAATCAAATTTGTAATAAGGTTCTTCCCACCGCGCTTGGTACGCGGTAACTCGGTGATCGGAAATTTTGTTTGTGTAAAATAATATTACACTACACTACTTTAAAATTTGCTTAAGAGTTTTACATAACGTTGTAACTTTCTTAAAATTTACTGTAAAAAGTAAGAAGAAAATAATTTAATTATAGTTGACTTATTTTCGGTAATGTTTGATATGCGCAAGAAATTAATATAAAAGAGCAATCATTTTATGGGCATATTGTGGGTCATTATCTACCAGAGGGCTGACGTTTTTTGCCGAGTGTTGTTAGTTATCTCGAAAATAACTTTCAGTTTAATAACAACAAATTTTATTAGTTCAATGGCTTTGCCTACAACTTACAATTCGTTTTTCCCAATTTACTGACTCAATTTAGATGCTCTTTTTGGCGAATTCTTAGTCTTTCAAAGTTAAAGTCAAATACGGATTGAGTCCTTAAATAGAGGTCTCATTCCACAGTTTGAATAAATATGTAATTTTGTTTTTTCAATACCACGTTCAAACGAAGCGCCTGAGAGGAACTAACTTAAATATAAAGTGTGCTTCCTGGCGAAAAGAGAGAAACCGACTTCTAATTAAAAGTAATATTAAAATATGTATTTTGTTTGAGTTCCTTGACTATTTAAACACTGAAAGTGGAAATTACCTCATTACTGCTATTAAAAAATGTCATGTACATAAAATATTATAATATTTATATATATTTATATATATTCCTGTAATATTATAAAGGTATCTCGTACTACATGTTAATGTGTATACATACTCATATTAAAATGGATAACATTTTTATTTTTTATGAACAACATTTTATTTATAAACGGGTAAGGCTGCCCCAAATGGGCCCCGAATTTACTAAGAATAATATTTTTCAATGATATTCAGGCAGAGCCGAGTTTTGTAGTCGAAAAGTACACTGTGTAAATTTTGTTGCAAAATTCCAAATATTTTTTTTTTATCAATAATTGAAAATTTTGCAGTGTTTTGGAAATTTTTATTTTTCTTTGAAAGTGTCCGAATGAAAAATTTTTTTTGGGTGTAGATTTAAAAATCATTAAACTATACAATGAAATTATTTGCGTTACCCTCTTTTTTTGCTTTTCTTGGTAATAATAGTATAATCTTGGTAAATTCGGGGCCCACTTGAGGAAGCCTTACCCATACCAAAATATTATTAAAAACAAGTACTCTGGCGTTTCAAGGTATTATCTGCTACTTCCATTCATAATTCTGCTTGGAATAAAAGTGTACTGAAAAGTACTGATTTTTATAGCATGAAAAACTCTAATGTACTGATTTCGCGCCAAAAAAATTTGGCAACCCTAAGTTTTATGCAACGCCAGGTGGAATACCTCGGGTTTGTAATTAATGCCAACGGAATAAGCCCTACCAGGTCAAAAGTTGCCGCGGGTAAAATTAATTAATTATTAAAAATTTTGCACAAACAGACGCATCGCTAATAAACTGCGCCGCATGAACGAAACTTTTAAATGGGGAGAAGAGCAAGGGAAGTCGTTTACTGAGCTAAAAACGCAACTATCAACTGCGCCGCTGCTTTCGCATTTTGATGAAAAATTACCAATCGTGGTAGCAACAGACGCATCTTCGCAGGGCATTGGAGCAGTGTTATCACACCGTCTTCATGATGGTTCGGAGAAACCAGTAGCGTTTGCTTCTAAAACGCTGGCTGATGACCAGAAGCGTTACAGCCAAATTGAAAAAGAGGGCCTGTCGATTATCTTTGGCGTTAAGAAGTTTCACCAGTATCTCTATGGCCGTACGTTTACGCTTTTGACAAATCACAAGCCACTGCTGACGATATTTAGCCCGGATAAGCAACTACCCGTACTAACTATGCAACGACTTCAGAGATGGGCCCTTACGTTTATAGCTTACCGCTATAAAATTCAGTATAGAGCAACTGATAAACATAGCCATGCAGATGCACTATCGCGGTTACCTAAGGGACCCGATGTTGACTTTGATAGAGCAAATCTATGTTTTCATGTGGATATTGAGCAACACCTAGACGAATTTCCGTTGAACGCTTCACGTCTTCGCAAACTAACTCAACGCGATGTAGTTCTGAAGAAAGTAAGCAAACTTATAGAGGAGGGGTGGGCGGAAAAGCTCTCAAAAGCTGATGCAGCTTTGCAGCCATATTTTGCACGCCGATTTTCACTAAGCATTGAATTGGGAATCGTTGTATTACAAACAAACTACAGTCGCATCGTGGTTACAGAAAGCGCCAGAATAACTGTTATAGATCTGCTTCACGAAGGCCATTGGGGCATTTCGCGTATGAAGCAAATGGCGCGTAGGCACTGCTGGTGGCCCAATTTGGACTCAGACATTGAGCAACGCATTTCTAACTGCAGACCTTGCCAAGAACACAGCGTTTGTTCTCCTGCCCCAAAGTTTTCTTGTTGGCGTACAGCAGAAGGACCTGGGCAGCGTATGTACTTAGACTTCGCTGGGTAATTTTTAGTTTTAATGTGGCTATTATGTGTAGACGCATGGTGTAATGAACTGAAGGTGGCGCATTCCCGAAACCGCTACTTTGGCTTTGCCGACTTTGACGTTTATGGCAATACATAAACAAACTTTTTGTTTATAAACAAGTGCAAACGTATTGTGAACTTTCAGGTGAAAAATCAAAGTAATTCGTGCGTTCTGAAGTAATAAACGTTTTATTTGTAATAAAAACTTTATAAAAATGTCGTGTCGTGTGTTGAATTGCAGCAGCCGTAGGGGCAAAGGCCCCAAATGCAGTTTTTTTTTTGTTTCCCCGCGACGACGCCTTGACCAGAAAGTGGGTAGAGTTCTGCCGGCAGGAGAAGCCATACAATTTAGACACCAGCGTAAGGAAAACGTTGAAATAGCACAAATTACAAATTAAAGTCGGAGGTAAGCAAGCATCAACCACTTTCTGCTGGAAAACATGCGCTGCGACAAGATATTATCACCTTTTCGGCACCTGCAATACAAACACGAAAATTCTAAATAGTTAATTAATAAGACCTATTCTTTTGAACACATTTCATAAGTGGTTGTATATTTTTTGTTAACGTTGTGCTCACTTTGCCATATTCAAAGATGGCTTGAGAAATTAGTGAATCGTGAAGAAAACACGTTTTCTCACTGCAAATTCACAACTGTCTGCGGGAATGCGCAATCTTGTATTCTATCGTTCTTGGTGTACACGCCTACTCCAAATTTCCATTCGTAGTAAAAATGCGACATATAACCGCCACTGCGACTATAGAAGCTCTAAACTAAATTTTTTGCGGTCGAAGGATTCTCCGACACAATTGTCACCGACAACGGGCGACAATTTACAGCCCCAACATTTCAACAGTTTTGCACGGACCGTGGGATTAAGCATCTCACCATCGTACGAACGTTCAAACAGAGCCTTAAGAAAGCGATCGCTGGAGGTAACAACAAAACTGATGGTATTATAACATTTCTAGCTACTTTCAGAGCTTCGCCAAATCCTCCCACCGGTAAGTCACCCGCTGAGCTGCTACATGGGCGACAACCGAGCGGACTGTTAACCCTTCTATATCCTGCATCAACTAATGAGACCAGCAAAGCAAACCCATCCACATCTCTACACCCATCAGATACAGTTTTTGTGAAGAATTTAACTAGGGGGCCACCTTGGATTCCGGGCAGCATCTTGACCAATCTTAAATAAAAACCAAATCAAGCCCCGAAATCAAGGTTAGCAGAAACCCATATCAACTGGAGAACAACCGCCTAGAGACGACATACCAGTACGACGATCAGCACGTATAAAACAACGTAGCGGAACTATGAAATAGTTGCGGAGGAGATGATATATCGCAACCCGAAAACTAGAATACATCTGGCAACACAATTTTGCTGCTTGCCATGTCTCGTTCGTTTTCCAGTTCTGTCAACGAGGCTCTTGTCTCCCTCTTTTTCGGCATGCCGTGACTTGCACATGTGGCCGTTTCCCGAGATTTAATGATCTTCACTTAATTTGTAATATCTTCATATTTGTAACTTTTAATACAATTATAAGTAAATACATACATACTTTGTTGAGCCCAAACGGTTCGTGATATCTCGACCAAGGTGTATTCATGATACAAAAATCTGAAGGTAAAACCGCTGGGAGACAGCCTGAACATTTTTAAAGTTTGGTAACATTACAAAAATGTTTTCAAATTTCCAATCTCACAAATACATTCTCATTTTCAGTCTCAAATAAATGAAAATTTCAATACCCTGCAAACCATTTTATCAGAGTATTCTGAATCGTAAAGAAATTTTAAAGAATTCGGAAAGATCCCATCCGAATTTTCTAAAATGAAATAAATTACGCACACTTCCATTCTTTTCCGAAATTTCGGAAGAAAATCGGTAAAGAAATGAAAATAATGCTGCTATGTGAAGAATTTCTTGCAGACTTTTTTCAGAATTTTCTTTATTTTTCGTACAGAAATTTCTTTACGAGTTCGTGTCAACCACTTCATATCATTTTCTTTGAAGATTCGGAAAAAAATCGTTACAGAAATCAGATACTGCTAAAGATTTCGTTAAGATTTCGGGACCTTTGGTTTGCAGGGTTGTTAGAAATTTAAAAATTTATATTTTACTTAGCTTTTGTACTGCTCCGTACGTGCTCCTTTGGTGAGCAGCTTACTTTCAGTCCCGTTGGGAAGTTACAACAATTATGAATGAACATTTTTCACGGTTCTAAACAACTCCCATATATATGTATGTCTGCATACCAAATTTCAAGTTCATGCGAATTATGGTTCCCAATTTATGGCTGATTAAAAATTCTACGCCGATGCTCCACGTTCCCTTTTACAAACTGATGTATACAAACCTTAGTATAAGCACCTACCATGGATATGTCATCGTATTAAAGTTCGTCATATTTCACGCCCAAAAAATCAAAGTTTCAAAAACTCATTTATATATACCTTACTATAAGCACCTACCAAGAGACGTCTGCATACTAAATTTCAATTTCATGCGACGCATGGTTCCGCAGTTATAGCTGATAAAAATTTCCACGACCATGGGATATGCCACGACCCCTTTTATAAAATCATTTACATATATCTTATTATAAGCCCCTGCTGTAGATATGTCTGCACTCCCAATTTCATGTTAATGTGACTTATGGTTCCGAAGTTATAGTTGGTAAAATATTCCACGCCTATGGGATGTGCCGAGCCCCCTTTTATAAACTCATTTATATATACCTTACTATAAACACCTACCATAGAAACGTCTGCATACCAAATTTAAATTTCATGTCACTTATGGTTTTGAAGTTATAGCTCATAAAATTTCCACGCCTATGGGATGAGTCAAGCCCCCTTTTGCACTCATTTATATATACCTTACTATAAGCAGCTACCATAGATACGTCTGCGTACCAAATTTCAATTTCATATGAATTATGGTTTTGGATTTATATTATTACAGCTGATAAAATTTCCTTTTACAAAGCCATTTATATATACCTTACAATAAGCACCTACTATAGATACGTCTAGATACGTTTTGAAGTTATAGCTGATAAAATTTCCACGAATATTGAGTGTGCCTATTATATACTATAAGCACCTACCATAGATATGTCTGCATACCAAATTTGAAGTTCATGAGACGTGTGGTTTCGAAGTTATAGCTGATAAAAATTTCACGCCTATGGGAGGTGCCACGCCCCCTTGTCGACTGCCATTTTTTTTCTTATTATAAGCGTAGGTGTGATAGCAATACTCTGCCAAAATTTCATTCGATTCTGTCCATCCGTTTAGGCTGCAACCTGGCACATACATATACACATATTTACATACATACATACTTCTAAAAATATATAGTAGATATCTATCATTATCCCAGTATATAAGAATTTTAGGAATATCTCGTCCACAATGCCACCTATCGTGTACATTGCTAGTCACAATATTCATTTTCAATTGGCTAACATATGTTCTAAATCGGCAAGTTAATACAATTTTTTGGAATAGCCTGTCCCCAGCGCCACCTAGCAAGCAAATTTTTGGTAGAAATATTTATTTTCGGGGTACTGATATATGTTGCAGATATGAACCAAATCGGTTCAGCCGTTTAGTAGTTTAGTGCCATACAATATACAGAAAACTCTATGGAATTGTGAAATTGTGGCATCTCAGCTTTCTTCATTTTTTGCAAAGGTTTTCAATTTTTACAAAGGTTTTCAATTTTTTTAAATGGAAAAACCTTCCACACAGAAGGACCAAGAAAGGACTTTTTACAGAATTGAAATAGGTTCAGCCGGTTGGTCAGGCATCGCCGTAATACGGAAAACATTTCATTTATATATATACAGATTGTAATAACTCATGTATTTTATCAATTAAATTTAGTTAAATTTTCAAACAGACGGCAACCCTCCTCAAACATATTCTCGGCTGTAAGCCTTCTTAAAACTCTTTAGTTTGACACCCACATGGCAAGATTTCATTTATTTTATCTATTTAACTGAGTTAAAACTTACAAACAGGTGGCAACCCTCCTCAAAAATATTTCCGACAGTTATCTTTCTTAAACCTATTTAATATGGGTAGCAATATTTATTTTATTTTATCGATTTAACTGAGCTAAAATTATTAAATAGGTGGCACCCCTCTTCAAAATTATTTAATTTGATACCTGTATTGTAATAAGTCATTTATTTTATCAATTAAATTGAGTTAAAATTTCAAACAGGTGGCAAGCCTCCTCAAATAAGTTTTCGGCTGTAAGCCTTCTTAAAAATCTAAAGTTTGATACCCACATTGTAATATTTCATTTAATTTATCAATTTAAGTGAGTTAAAATTGTCAAATAGGTGGCAGGCCTCCAAAATATTTCCAGCAATCATCCTTATTAAACGCCTTTAATTTTATACCTATATTGTAATATGTCATTTGATTTATCAATTAAATTGAGTTAAATTTTCAAACAGGTGGAAACCCTCCTCAAACATATTTACGGCTGTAAGCCTTATTAAAACTCTTTAGTTTGACATCCACATGTCAATATCTCATTTACTTTATCTATTTAACTGATTTTAAATTTTCAAATAGGTGGCAACCCTCCCCAAAAGTATTTCCAACAGATACCTTTCTTAAACCTATTTAGCTTTATATCCACATTGCAATATTTAAGTGTGCTCTGCCCAATCCACAAGAAAGGCGATCCCCCATTCGCGCCAACTACCGCGGAATTAGCCTTCTAAGCATAGCTTATCTGATATCCCGGCGAAACTAATACGGCTGTGTAAAATGACGTTGAGAAATACCACCAGCTTCGTCAGAATAGGGAAGGACCTCTTCGAGCCGTTTGATACCAAACGAGGTTTCAGACAAGATGACTCCATTTCATGTGATTTATTTAATCTGATGTTGGAAAAGATAATAAGCGCCGCAGAACTGAACCGCTCAGGCACAATACTTTACAAGAGCGTACAATTGCTGCGTATGCCGACGACGTCGATATTATCGGTAAAAACAAGGGCTACGTCTGTTCTGCATTGTCGGGATTGGATAGAGAAACAAAGCGAATGGGTCTGGTAGTGTACGAGGACAAAACGACGTATCTCCTGTCATCACACAAACAGTCAGAGCGTACGTGTCTTGGCTCACTCGTCACTGTTGACATTTACACGTTTGAAAAAGTAGACGACTTCGTTTGTTTGGGAACCAGCATTAACACCAATAATAATGTCAGCCTTGAAATGCAACGGAGAGTCACTCTTGCCAACAAGTGCTACTTTGGACTGAGTAGGCAATTGAGAAGTAAAGTCCTCACTCGTCGTACAAAGACCACACTCTATAAGTCACTCATCATGCCTGTGCTGGTGTACGGCGCGGAGGCATGGACAATGAAAACGTCTGATGAAGCGGCTTTTGGAGTTTTCGAGTGATAGATTCTGCGAAAGATTTACGGACCTTTACGCGTTGCATTAACGATGGGCTGTGTGAGCTTTACAACGATATACACATAGTTCAGCGAATTAAAATCAACCTGCTACGCTGGCCAGGTCATGTCGTTCGAATGGACATAAGCTCCTGCTCTGAAAGTTTTCAACGCGGTTCGCGATCCTGGTACCAGAGGAAGAGGAAGGCTTTCTCACGGAAACGATTTGGATCATTCTTATTGGAGTTTGTATCACTAATTTTATACTACTAGAGGAAGACGAAATTATAAAAATGAACTCACTAAATGCGGAAAAGTACATTCAAACGAAATAATATTCTCTTAGATAAATACTTAGCATACAAGCGATTTATTTGAATCATGTTAATAGAAACAAATGGCATAATATCTGTTTGTGTGCACATTCATTTGTCAGTGCTACCAAACCGTGCAGCAAACACAGCGGCTTATAAATTGAACCAGATCTCTATCAGGGTCATATCGTTGTTGTTGGATTTGCGGCCATTTTTTTATCCGTATCCCGATCATTGCTCAAGGAAACTTAGCAATTTTTGTTATTTTATATAAAAATACAATTTATCCCAGGGCGAATTCATATAAGGTGATAGCAGGAGTACAAAAACAAAAATTTCACTAGCAAATTGTGTGAACAATCCCAGTAAGAATTGCAACAAATACATAATTTTGACATTAAGACAATTCGGTAACATCATCTTTTCTGAATTCGCCATGTTTTATCCTATATGAGTAAAAATTATCTAATATTGTTTCCTTTAAAAAATCTATCAAATTCTACCATTTTTTATATGTAAAATCTACCAATATTAATTTTTTCGAAGTCCGTGCACCGCAATGTTAAGTGGATCAAATTTTTTATATGAATTGTGGTTAATTTTGGAGTCCTCACACCAGAGAATGTTAATGTAATGAGAAGGAGCAAATGTTAATGTTAAATTTTTTTAGTACTACTAAATTCTCAAAGGTTTGAGATGCGGGAGTTCACCAAAATAAATATTTGATGCGAGAGTTCACCAAACTAAATTGTTTACCACAGAAAGAGATGAAATTTTTCACCTTTTTGCTTTGCTCTTGCGATATACCGTTAGGCTAAAATGAAAATTGGCTATTTTTAGATTTTTTATAAGAAAAGCGGAGAAATGGTAAAAAAATACCAAAAATGTAATTGGGCTATTTCCAGATTTTGTTAAAAGTAGAAATGCGCAAAAATTGTAAAAAAAATGGGGAAAGGGAAAATAAAAGCAAGTCAACTAACGTCCAAAGTTGTCAAAACGAAAAAAACTTGTAAGCGCGCGGTTGTCGTTTTATGAAAAGTGAATTTTGAAGTGTTAATTGAAAAGTCATATGATATGAAATATATGATTGTACATTTGTGGCAAAGATCAGAGTTTCTGACTGGAAACAAGCCTTTTATCCATTCATTTAATCATTACTTTATTTTTTTTTGCTTAAAAATAATAATTAGTTATAGGTAATTATTATTAAAAATTTCGGGACTTATTCCTTTTATTAAAGTGTCGCTACCTCAGAAAATGATATTTTGAGTTTTTTGAATAATCATTACTCTTAAGTGAAAAAATAAAAATCATAAAATAATCACTATTTGTTATCAAAAAATAAAAATCGTTTATTAATAATTTTTATTATG
Source organism: Rhagoletis zephyria (assembly GCF_001687245.7). Lineage (NCBI taxonomy): Eukaryota > Metazoa > Arthropoda > Insecta > Diptera > Tephritidae > Rhagoletis > Rhagoletis zephyria. The sequence goes on from NW_016161320.1 coordinate 20,191, forward strand.
AGGGAAATCTATGAAATCTTTATTGGTTGAACTCGAAAAATAAAACATCATTACAAATTCCAGTAGAAAATATGTCGATTATAACTTGTTGATTTTTTGGTTAAAATTTAAGAAATTATGATTATTTTCCGTCCCTGTTTATAACTATGAACTGCACATTTTTATGATATAAAAAATCAAATTAAATAAAATATAATAAGGTAAAATAAACTAATAACATAAAATAGAATAATTAAATAAAAAAAAATAAAAAATAAAATTAACTAACAATATGAAATAATCAAATTAAATTAGATAAACTAATAAAATAAAATAATGATATTAAATTAAACTAATAAAATAAAATTATCAAATTAAATTAAATAAACTAGTAAAATAAAATAAAACAAATAAACTAATGACATTAAATTAAATTAAATTAAAAAATAGTAATAGAATAAAATAACATTTAGTAAAATTATATTGAATAAACTTTTTAAATAAATAAACTCTTTTTTTATTTCGGGATTTTTTAAATCCCATAATTTAAGTTTTTTATATATTTTTTTCTGTTCTTTTTATGTAATCTAAAATTTTTAAAATGGTTTATTTGCACTTTTTTCATATCATTATAATGAGTTTAATTCTTTTGATTATGGTTCATAACATACTTATGATTAAATAAAGGCATATTAATAAAAAAAAATTATAAAAGAAAACCTGATTTTTGATAAAATTTTGATAGGTTTTGGTAGGTTTTTTTTGGTCAATTTCGTGTGTTCGTATAAGAAAAAATTACAAGTATGCACATATATCCTTTGGTACGTAGATGTAGATATGTCAACAAAAAAGAAAAAATATTTGAATTCATACTTGCATTTTGAAGGGTACATGTAGCTTGTAAGATGCCCATCATTCAAGATGTGCTGTAGCATAGTTGGTAGAGGCGAAGCGATGATGATGCTTTACCGATACGGTATGAGTTCGAGTCCGACTAGATGCGCTGGTTTTTTATATATTTATAAAATGAAATAAAATATTAATTTGTGATCGAAATTGATTTTTTGGCTTTTCTGCGCATTGTGAAATAGTTGAAGAAGAGGAAGAATTCTGGGCAAGGCGGGGGAAACGAATGTGAAGGGATTCTGCACACTTGTCGGCATTGTTGCCTGTTTTCTGTAACGCGCAGAAAAAATATTTTGTTATGATAACTGAAGTGCGCGAAGGGAAGGGGGATTTTGTACACTGTTGCGACTTTTCCGATCGGCGCGGTGGTTGACAAAATTTGAGATTTTTAGATTTTGTGAACGCCGCGACGAAAATCAACTTGTGGACGGCTCATGTTTGTAGCGGGGCAAGTGTGCGAGGTGCGCGCGAGTTTTGAATGGAAGTTTTTGCTTTTATGAATGAATTTCATGCTCGTTAGAGGCGGAAGTTCGGGGAAAAGTAAACGTGGCGTCTGTATGTTTCTAGTTGTAGTATTTGTATGTATGTGCAGAAGTATTTCGTTTGATATTTGTAGATTTTTGTTAAGTGATTAGAAGTGATTAATTATTTATGATTATGCGCATTTGCATACATATGCACGCATGCGCGTTGTTAATATGTGCAGACATAGGTACTTATGCATGGGCGTATGTATGTACATATACACTTTTATTTTTCAATCATATGTATTTTAATTTTGAATTTTATTTGTTCATATTTGCTTGTGGAGATATCTGCCACTTATAATTTTTTTATCCTATTTTTAAATAAAACAATATATATCAGCAATTATTCAGCTTTATAATTAATCAGTTTTCTGATTAATAAAATTAATTCGATTCTGATTTAATAACATATAAATAATCGATAAATTATTAACTTTGATTAATCAAAAATTATTATTCTTTGATAAATTACATAATTATGTTTCTATTAATCAGCTTTTTCTTTCAATTGATTTACTGCACATCCCTATTACATATATGATATGGGCGATTCCACCGTCACGGGTGCGACATTTATACAGAAAAATTCTCCTTTCTGGTTTAAATTTAAGTAATAAGTACTCAACAATTCTACATTTTGATAAAGCTACACCTAATCGACTATTTTATGAGTTATTACAGAATACGAAAAAAATTCCAGCTTACTTGTATATGAAAAAAATCTGTGTCATTTCTTCTGTTACGGGTCGGGCAAGAAAAAAAGAACCTGCATTTTGGAGCAGATATATTTTACGGAAATTCTGCGAATTTCTTTCACTTTTCTGTGTGAACTTGGTGTATTATAATAAAACAAAGAACCCCAAATACAAACAAAGCAAAAACTACAACAAAAATTATTGCTTTATTATAAAAAAAAATCCGAAACTCCTCTGTCACGGGTGGGACAACGTTTGTTTTTATATGGAAGGGAGCTTTTAGTGTGGCCCATAGATAGATTAAGCTCTCGCCTAATTTAATATTTAGGACTATTTTACAAAAAGCAGATGATATATATTTTTTTTTACCAAACACTTTAATTATGAATCGCAAATTACTTATCTACCTTTTACTTTGTTGCAAAAAAAAATTCTAATTATATATGAGTAGTCCACTTGCCAACAGCGTTATGTGATCTTATGATAGTAAGCCATAAATTAAAAAAAAAGAACGACTATGACAACAAATAACATCTGAATTGAATCTTGTTTTTTTACCTGAAAATTCGGATAAATAATAGCTTAATAACATTATAACATAGCACAACGTAAAATAACATAACATTAACAATCCATGCAACCCAAATCAGTTTTCAGTGTATAAATAAATATGATAACGACTTTTGTAAGAGTAGTTACTATTTGATGCTATTTTTTCAGAATAAAGAAAGATTTTGCACTGGGTTTTTAGTGGACATGAAACTACTTTAAATACTGGTACGTTACCTACCAAAAGATAAAAATCGAAAAAATTTACATAGCGCACTTTGCTACTCATATGTAGTTATAAATGAATGATGGATTTGCATATGCAAAAATATTTATATACGTACTTATGTCCATTTCGCTAGCTTAGATTGAAAAGTTTCCAAGTCCACTTTTTGTGAAAACTCATATTTTGATACAGGAGGCTAGAGAAATTAAAAATGTATTGTATCGAAAAGGATGGAGGTATTTCGTATTATTTATTCTCGTTTAAATTCAATGAAAGGAAAATTTTCCAAAAGTCCAAAAGAAGCACCGAAAATCCGATAAGCCCAAAATACATAGCATGAAATCTTTGAATACAGTTCGAATCCCTATATGATGTTTTGCTTTCCTTTAAACAGCCAAAATGTTGTATTCAAAGTTTTGCGAAATGCTTGAAGAAATTGGCTATAAGAATTTTTTTGTTTCCTCTCCTGTAACATTTCTAAAATAGGACTTAGCAACTTTTCACTCTAAGCTAGCGATATATGTTTTAATAAACAACAATGAAAATAAAATTTTATTAATAAAAAAATACCACCCTATCCACTGGTTTTTGAATCAGCGCAAAAAATTGCAAAAGACCAAGCTACATTTTTGCAGCAAACGCCACAGTACTCATAAGCTGACGGCGTAAATTTGCAAATATATATCACCAACGGCAGCTAATTTATGTAAATTTGCCACAAACCTCTCACTTCACCATAGAATATGGTAGTTAAAATTGGTGTGGCGAACTCCTTGAGCTCAGTGGTGAACTCTCGCATCTCAGATCTTCTAATTATTACTTGAAAAAATGTTACTTAACATTTGCGCCTTCTCATTAAATTAACATTCTCTGCTAATACCGTTCTCATGGAGAAAAATGAGAGTTATTGGAAAAGGTGGTGTGGCAACTCCCATGCAAATTGTTTTTTCTATGCTGCATATCTCTGGAACTTGGCACCGAGATGTGTATACAAAATTAATTCCATACTCATGGAGAAAAATTTGCGTTATTCGAAAAGGGGACTTGGTTCGTATATCTCGAACCATTTTAAGGTAAACTTAGAGGGATTGATATCTTAGGTATGCCTAGCGCGCAGACGAGATTTTATAATTTCATAGTTTTAAACGGCCCTAAATACCTTAACTCGCTTAAAAAATAACGAGCTATAACGAAATGGGTACCGATATGAAATCTAACATCATTAAAATATTTTTCATATTTGTATAAAAGCGCGGGGTGAAACCCGCGGGTATAAGCTTAACTTAACTTTTTTAACAGGTGGCAACTCTTCCAAAAAATTAGCCTATTTTCCACTGTAGGTCATAAGCTATCTGCTTGCAAAATTTCAGGCAAATCCATTCAGTCGTTTCCGCGTATTAATTTAATGAAACTTTTTTAACAGGTGGCAACTCTTAAGAACAGAAGCCTATTTTCCAATCTAGATCATAAGCTATCTGTGTGCAAATTTTCATTCAAATCCATTCAGTCGTTCCCGCATATTAAATAAATTTAAAAATTTAAAAAAAGCCTATTAACCAATCTGGCCCATAAGCTATCTGCGTACCAAATTTCATGCACATCCGTTCAGTCGTTTCCGCGTATTAATTTAATGAAACTTTTTTAACAGGTGGCAACTCTTAAGAACAGAAGCCTATTTTCCAATCTAGATCATAAGCTATCTGTGTGCAAATTTTCATTCAAATCCATTCAGTCGTTCCCGCATATTAAATAAATTTAAAAATTTAAAAAAAGCCTATTAACCAATCTGGCCCATAAGCTATCTGCGTACCAAATTTCATGCACATCCGTTCAGTCGTTTCCGCGTGATGATTTCCCAAACATCCAAACATACAAACTTTCACATTTATAATAGGTTCGTTCGCGTAGCTGTTAATTGTTCATGTTTAACCAAAACTTACAAGTTTTTGCGTTCGCGTACGCAAAAAACTTGCAAAGTAGGGGAAATTGAGAGAGCAAACTGACATTTCATTTTGAGGGGAAGCTGCTGGTTTCTGCTGGAAAAATTTTTGCCAACAGCAATTTGCCAACAGGAAAACAGCTGATCAAAAACAGCTGGTTGGCATTTACGCAAATTACAAAACTGAATTTGATGGTTTGGAAGATAAAGATTACAAAATGCGACTAATTAAACTTGTAAGAAATAAGTAGTTATTTGTTTAATCAATAAACTGTGTCAGTATAACACTTTGCGATGACTTTTCGTACGTTTTAAATTTTACACTTTTGTATGTAAACAAAAATTATATCAGCTGTTCGTCTAACTTGCAAGTTTCTGCAAATTTTCTGTTCGCGTACTATTTTGGATATTTCTCTCTTGTGAGAGAACAGATGACATTTCGCCGGAATTTGGCAGTTGGTTGGTTTCTGCTGGAGATTTTAAACGAACGCACCTAATATTAGTAAGATGTTTGAATGGTTGTATATACATTTGTATGAATGTAAATATGTTTGTGTATGTACATATGTAGTACAAACGAAAACAAATCTAATTAGAGCTAGCAAAGCTGCTCGTGGATATAAATGCGAACTGTACTGATTAGTTGCGTTCCAGATGCTCACGATATTCACGAATTGCAGTTTTTTTTTGCAGGAAAGCGTTCCAGGTGCCAAAAAACCTGCAAGTCAAACCACTTTTGTGAGAGTAACTTGCTCTCTCTCTCAGTCAGAAGTTGCAGGTTTTAGTCCGAAGTTTTTCTTCCTGCAAGTTCATGAAAAGTGTCAAGCTCATGAACCAAAAAGACAAGATCACGCGGGCAGGAGACTAGCCCGTTAGAATCGCATTTAGGAATAAAGTTGAACGATTTAGACATTAGCCGTTTGTTTACATTTCTTCGTTGTTTACAATTTGGTGGTGGCTTTTTACTGCAATTTTCTTCATTTTCGCTTGTGACAACGTGTGTACACATAAGATAAAGGATAATTTAACACAACGGCATGAATTATAGAAGAATTTGCATAATAAAAATGATTTTTCATGCGTTAAACAATTTCGCGGTTTTCTCCGTTCTCTTCGTTGTTTACTTCTTACAACAAAGATGGCGTCGAGATTTCGGCAGCTAGAAAATAACTTTTTTCGTTCTTTCCTTCCCGCGTGATCTTGTGTCTTTCGTTCATGTGTCAAGCTATCATCTGTGCTGTCAAACAAAAATTCAAAATAGAAAAAAAAACACACAGAAAGTTATTTTAATTTGGCATAAATAAATATAACATATATCGAAATGGAAGCAAAAAATGATGCAAATGAACATGTAAGTAATTATTCGTATTTGCTTATGTATGTATATACTAAAATTAAAAAATTGTTTAGCCAAGCTCTTCCGCTTCTGTACAAGATGTGGACATTTTCAACACCATTGTGGCGGAACTTGTGGATTCATCACAGGAATCTGATGACGATGTGTATGAGCTTTTGGTGGGCAATTCTGATAGTGAAGATGATGCCAAACTGGAAAAGATTCTGCAATCGAGTGAGAGAGAAAAAGAAACTCCATAAAAAATTATTTTGAAAGAGTTGTGCCCAAATATAGTAGGGAAGAGTTCAAGACACATTTTCGTATTTCAAAGGATTTATTTGAAAATTTGGCAAGTAAATACGAAGCAAGCGATTTATATAAAAGCCAACGCACCGAAGTGTGTTTGTCTGCAGCTAAGCATTTGGCTTTATTTTTATGGTTTGCGGGCCGTGAAGCCTGCAGCTTCCGTGATTTGTCGGATCGCTTCAACGTAACCAAATCAAGCGTTTGCCGTGTAATAGAAAGGGTTACGAAGTACATAAGTAGCATGAGTCTCGACGTCATAAAATGGCCAAGCAATGTAAAAAAACAAGAATCTGCCAATTATTTTGCTAAATTCGGTTTTCCAAAGGCAATAGGTAAAAACAAGAACGATATATGTACATACATATGGAATATTGTATTAATTCTTACCAATATTATCTTTGTTTATTTATCTTTCAAAACAAGGTTGTATTGATAGGACCCATATTGTGATCGACCCACCCTCAGAAAGAAAAGATGACTATATTAATAGAAAAGGCAACGTAACTCTGATCATGCAAGGAATTTTCGATCAGCACAGGAAGTTCATCAATGTTTTTGTAGGTTTTGCCGGGTCAAGCCACGATAATTGATCTCTTCAGAACTCCCCTCCCTATTTACAGAAATTTAGCATCAGCATGTGGAGGTAATCTTCATTTCTCTATTATTATTGACAAACTTTGTCGCTTTATAGGAGCGTGTTGTGTTTTGCACAATCTTGCTGATGTAGACGACTTTGAGCTTATAAGCGAAGTTGAAAATGAAGGCCAATTCGCAAACGAGGAAGCATGGGAACCAACTAGAAGTAACCGTGTTAGTGACCAAATTTGCCAAGAAATCCGACTACGCAATCGGCAATTATAAATTAAGGTTTACCTACCATATAAATGCAAGTTTCAAACATTGAACACATTTGGGTTGTTCACGCTTGACTGGTTATCAGGTTATATGGTTCTGTTATATATTTTATACAGTTTACAACAAAACATTTATATTAAATTATTTCAAAAACTGAAATTTAATTCAATTTCAGTGCTTGTACATTTAATTACTTATACAGCAGATGCTCATACAAGTGTTTACGTGTGGATATTTGTTTTTAATTCACAATTTTTTTCAAGTTAACATTTTTTCTTATTTTTCATAAAAGTATTGTTAATGCTTCAACCAAAACCATATAAATCAAAATTATAAAAAATGTTTATCAAAATTTCAAACTTTTTAATATGAATCTTCAGAACTTTTTTGCGTATTTTTTGAAACTTGAACTCTTGAACACTTGTATGACTCACTGTATCTAACTTCTTATATGTAGTTACTAAATTATTCAAAATAAAAATAATTAGTAATTATAATTATAATTATGCTTTTGAATCATTATTTCCAGTAGCTCTAATTTCTTTCTCTCCCTTTCTTCTTTTTTTGTTCCCTTTCCTCTTTCCTTTTTAAGAAATCTATAACCTTTCCATGAAGTTCTTTTCTTTCTCTGCCATTTCACTCAAGGTTTTTTGTAGCTGGTCATGGGAATTCGGTCTCTTCCGCTTCCTTGAATAACTCGGCACATCATCTGTAAAAATATAGTGAATTGGTTTTTATTAACTTAATATTGGGCATTATGAATCAAAACTAACCAATTGCTTTTTCTTAAAATTTCAGACCTTTTACTTAAATTTATGTGAATAAATCGAGTAAAAGGTCTGAAGTTTTAAGAAAAAGCAATTGCTTAGTTTTGATTCATAAGGCCGATCATGTACATATCGTCTGCAAAAAGTACTATTGTAAACGTTCTATAAATTAATGGTAAAAAAAACCTGTGATTAAAGATACATGAATGTGCGTATTTAAGAAATATACCTGCTTGGTCATTTTCCGATGTGAGTTCGGAATTGGACTCATTCAAATTGCTGGTGTCCCCGCTTGTATCCACCTGGCTACTTTCCCAGAGGAATACCGGATTCAATGAGGCCTTTTCCCCCAATATTCCATCCAGTTCGCTAATAAATAAAAACAATCTTAAAATTTTGTGCAACGAAAAGAACTATAAACCATTTCCAACCTCTGATAAGGACAACTTTGTCGAATTCTCCCAGTCTGCGCGTTATTTAAAATTACTTTTTTGTATGTTCGTTCAAGGCTTCGAAATTTATTTTCTATTTGTACTGCCGTGAAATTGTAGCCTTGCTCTCTCATGCTGTCCTCAATTGCTTTCCACATCTTCGTTTTATTGCGGAATGTCGCAGATTTCCCAAGTTTGGGACGAATTTCCTCTATCATGCTCAGCATTAATTTTGTTGGCGCTTCTAGCCAAACATGTTCCAAATGTTCGCCTTTTCTTATGGGAATATAGTCATCCTCTGAAAATTTTAAATTAAAATTTCATGTAGTTTGTTAATAACATTACTTGCCAGTTGCAGAGGTCGTCAACTGTATGGAGTGCGTGTCATCCACAGGCGTGATTTTGTCAGAGTCAACCTGCATTCCATTTTCCATAATTGCACGTTAAAACAACATTAACTTATAGTTTATTAAATGTACGGAAATTTTATGAAAGTAGGTATACCTTAATTTTTTGCTACTTACCCACTTGGGAGAAGACCACCTCGCCAAAAGAGCAGCCCTGCGGTTCCAGCACATCGCCTGCAACTTTTCGCATAAACTCGGGATCTGAAAAATATCAACACACATATGTATGTACTAATAAATAATCTAACTTACCTTTTTGAATTCTATTATATGTTGTGGTGAATTTGATTTTCCTCCATTTTTTATTTTTTTGAGCATGTTTTCCTTTTGTGCCGGCGTAATTTTTGACAAATAGTTTCTAGAGGTGGAGAAAAATCGATGGTAACATCGATACATCGATGTTTTTATGTAAGCTTCTAACACCGATGTTTGTTTCTCAACAATTTCACTCTCTTAAGCCTTTTTGCTACAATTTTATTAATTGTAGTAATTTAAAACATAAATTATTGAATTGCGGAGGTGTATCCAAGACTTGGATTGTTGAAGTACATGAAGATATTATGGATAAATGTTCGCAAAGTAACGGTGTTTGTTTTATGTATAGATTTCATGAGTGCGATATATGTATAAAGATAAATTTTAGTGACTTTTGGTAAAAACCCAAAAAAACATGTGGAAAATGCAAAAATGTTCTATTTGTTATGAAAAACATATGTACACTGGCGATCAAA
>NW_016161320.1:35981-52576 GCF_001687245.7 Rhagoletis zephyria
AAATGCAAAAATGTTCTATTTGTTATGAAAAACATATGTACACTGGCGATCAAAAGTGAGTACATTGTGTTTTTTTCTTAAATATTAGCAATGTTTTTCAAGTTAAAATTTTTGGACTTTTTACCATATAAAAGGAAATTTCTTATAGAGTAAAATGCGCAAGACCGTTTGCAAACAAAATTAAAAAAATTAACGCTATAGTTTATAAATTGCACTTGTTATATGCATAACATCGCAAAATCCGTCACTTGAAAAACGTTGCAAATATTAAACAAAAAACACCTTGCACTCACTTCTGATTGCCAGTGCATATAGTGAATGGCAGAAATAACTCAAAAAGTCCTACGCAGAAGAATTACATGCAAAAATACTGTAAACAGCGTAGTCGGAGTTCGAGGTATTAAATATATCAAATAAAATACTAAACTGTTTATTGTTATGAATATTTTTTAATTAATCCAATTTATTCCCAAACGAAAATTTAGAAAGGAGAAATGCTTTGGGGAAGTTAATATCTAGCCTGATTTTCAAAGTTTCAAAAAATATCGATATTTTATCGACGTTTAGCTTTCAATCGATGTTTCTCCAGCTCTAATAGTTTGACATTTAAGTCGTTACAGGAAAAGTGGTTTTTCGCGTTCCAGATGACTTTTACTGTTTCGCTCTCGCTCCTCTCTTTCAAGAGAGTAATTTTGTTATTTGACAGTTTTACAGGTTTTTACACGAAGTTACCTGGAACGCAACTATTGTCAAAAATTATGTGTTTGTTGTACATTTGTTCATGTTTGTCATTTGCGTGTAATTTTCTAGAGTAGTTTTGTGGTCTCGCTATCTGCTTGTATTAACTCGTCCTTCGTTGGTATACTGTATAACAAAGTGCAAGTTTGAGGTAGCTAGGACTTACCATTGATATTTAGAAATTTTTTTTGTTGTTTGGTAAGTTCTAGCTTCCTCACACTTGCACTTCATTATACTAAAATTGAATGGGCTAAAAAACTTTTTCTAGAGAGCGTAAATAGAAAGTGAATTATTTTAATGAAATTTTGCAGAATTTTCTTAAATTTTGCACAAGGTTTGGAACTCTGATTTTTGGGGATTTTGTTGTAGAATTGACCATATTTTTATAAAAAATTACCGAAAACTAAAATATTTAAAAAATAGTTCCCCGTATTGTAAAAAATTCGTTGTAGCTTTATTGACTGACTGTATTAAGGTAGCTGTGCTGGATTGCATTAAAAAAAATTAATTTGTCTTTTCTTAAAAAAAAGGTAGCTCTGGTGGCTTGCATTTTTAAATAAATTTAGTGAGAAAGTGATAATTATTTTGACACTTTTTTTTTGAAATGCCTCTTTTTCTGCAACTGCATTGCCTTTCTCAATTGTCCTTCAGGATGATAATCTCTGCGCGAAAAAATAAAAATCACAAAATAATCATTATTTGTAATCCCAAAAATAAAAATCAAATAATAATTATTTCCGTTTCGTTTTTCGTTTTTGGCGAAAAAGAACTAGTACTGAACTAGAAATTTGGTTCACTGGTTCGTGTTTTCCCTACAGGGAACATATCGCACACCGTCTTCAAAAGAGTCACAACTCAAAATTTGGCATTTTTGAGATTATGCTCTAGAAATGTGCACAGAGCTTTTATTTACCTTTCAGCAAAAGCTGGAGGAAATTTTTGTTACAATTTGTTTAAAAAAGCTTAAGGTAAGGTCGCCCTTGCCCATATGATTATCATGTGTTAAGAAATAGCTTTTCGCATTTTCTGACAAACGTATTATTTTGAGTTGTGACTTTTTTAAAGACAGTGTGCGATATGTGAGGATGATAGCAAGGCCAACTTATATAAGGTAGTGTTACAGGAGCAGTTGAATTTTTTTGCCGATGTTTCTTAAAGAAAGCCATAAACGTAGCCGCCGTTGGTTCAACTTGGAGTTGTTTTGCTCTAGATTGCACCGTTTGTGGGCCTGTTGAATGAATTTATGTCTTGGTTGTATGAAAGATCAAAAAATTAGGATTTTCTGGCAAGTTGTACAACTTATCGCTACATTAATGGCCATGTTGTACAAACTCATTTAATTTGCGTTTATTTTGTACACTAAATAACCGAAAATGGAGAACTCAGCCGAACGTCCAACTTGATTGCAGATTGATTTGAACCAACGTTTTGGGCTTGCATTATGTCAAAAGGATGTGTTTGTTGTAATTCATTCTGTCATTTACTACCATTATGCGTAGGCCAATTCATGAAATCATTTCATGCGTTTGAGTAGAAACTGAATGAATGAACACCATTTCATGATTTCAATTAACGCAAAACAGAGTTTATGCACTTAGTTTTTACTCAGATCGATGTAATGATTTCGTGAATTGGACTACGCATACATGTGATATTTATGCTTTTAATTTATAAAGTAATTTTATGTTTTTATATTCTTGCTACCACATGAATATATGAATTCGTGATAAGAATACATGGATTCGCCTTGGAAGATAGAAAGCGAGTAAGAATAAATGCCGAACAAAGGAACTTGTCTTCATTCAACTTAAAAAATGCATTTTGCAAACAAAAGTTACTTAGTGCCTTAGTAATGGCGAATTCGTAAGGGTCTATTGATTGCTTTATAAACATTTTCATTTATTTGTTAAACATACAATTACTTCCATTACAACCTGGTCCTATGGATGCTAGAAGCACGAATTCATATAAGGTGGTGTTACCGGAAAGTGAGTAAATAAATTATATGTATATCAGAAATAATAAGATGTACATAATAAGATGAAATGAAATTATTGTTTGATTGCTAACCAAACCTATGTATGTAACTCAATCGCCTAATGGTTTGCGGAACCGTAAACATATGTCTACACATCCAATTTCGTGAGAAGGTACCTGGTACTCACACCTTTTTTAAGAAGTTTCACTTCTATCATGTGTACGGTGTTACGCATTTTTTATTATTTATTTTTTATTTACGGCTTTGTGCATTTCAGCGACGATGTGAGATAGGGCCTTTCTATATTAAGGCAACGATATGTATATCGGTAACCGTTCTACCAATTTGTACCAAACTCGGTATTTTTATTGTGCTTGCCACATAAAAGCAAAACTTTGAAAATTATTAAAATCGGACTAAAATTACGGCCGCTTTTCATATAACGGTAAATTTCAGAAATGCTTGAAACTGCAATATTTCGAAATTTAAGGACGCTAATTTACTCAAAATTGATACACCCCGGCTTACCATCTAGCGGTAGCTTTCGGAAAGGTGAAAAAACATATATTTAATACTTGCGCCGGGTATTTAATGTTCGGCTCCACCCGAACTTAGACTTTCTTACTTGTTTTTTATTTCGCTTCGTTTCGGGGAATGCAAAGTAGAATGCAAGGCGAATTTATACATGGTGGTGTTTATGGCGAATTTAGATTTTCGCCGTGGTACTCTTTAATGTCAATGTTACCTTGTTTACAACAAACACATCATTTTGACATTAATAAGTACCGCGGCGAAAATCTAAATTCGCCATCAACACCACCTTGTATAAATTCGCCTTGGTAGAATGCTGGATCGTTGTCAGCTGAAAAATATAATGGATATCTAAAAATTCTTTTTCTACCGTTACTTTCTGTGGAAATTTGTCTCGCATAAAAATCATGGTTTGCTTTGTTCAATTTGCAGCGAAGTTGAAGTCAGTCAATGAAGTGAAGTACAAGAAAGAGGAAGTATAATTTTAAGCATAATTAAATATGCATGTATGTACATACCGATTTTTAAGTAAAATCTAAATACCTAAATACGTACATATCTATATATATAAAAATTAAATGTCTTTCGTATGACGGCGATGCCTGACCAAACGGTTGAACCGATTTCAATTCTGTAAAAAGCACATTTTTGGACCTTCTGTGTCGAAGGTTCTTTAATTTAAAAAAATTTGAAATGTTTTGTTGTTGTTGCCGAAAAATGAAGAAAGCTGAGACGTCACGATTTTACAATTTCATAGAGTTTTCCGTATATTGAATGTCACTAAACTACTATACGGCTGGACCGATTTCGTTCATATTTGGAACATATTTCGGCACCTTGAAGGGAAATATTTCGACGAAAAATTTAATCGCTAGGTGGCGCTGGGGTCTGGATATTCATAAAAATTGCATTTACTTGCTGATGTGGCTCATATTTAGGAAACCATTTAGCCAATTTAAAAGAAATATTTGAACTTGAAACTTACACGATAGGTGGCCCTGTGGCCGAGACATCCTCAAAAATTATTTTACGCTAAGAGAAGGATATATCTACTAGATATTTGTGGAAGTATGTATGCATGTGTGTACATATGTGCCAGGTTGCAGCCTAAACGGACGGACAGAATCGAACAAAATTTGGACAGAGTATTGCCATGACACCTGGGCCTATAATAGGATAAAAAAATTGGGATTCGACAAGGGGGCGTGTCACCTCCCATAGGCGTGAAATTTTTAATCAGCCATAACTTCGAAAATATAAGTCACATGTACTTGAAATTTGGTATGCAGTCATATATATGGTAGGTGCTTACAGTAGAGTATATATAAATGACTTTGTAAAAGTGGGCGTGGCACATCCCATAGGCGTGAAATTTGTTATCCATCATAACTTCGGTTCCATAAGTCACATGAACTTGAAATTTGGTATACATCATATATATGGTAGGTGCTTATAGTATGGTATAAATAAATGAGCTTGTAGAAGTGGGCGTGGCACATCCAATAGGCGTAGAATATTTTATCAGCTATAAATCCGAAACTATAGGTCATATGAACTTGAAATTTGTTATTCAGTCATTCATATGGTATGTGCTTATAGTAGGGTATATATGAATGAGGTTGAAAAAAAGAATATTTTATCAGCTATAACTCCAGAACTATAAGCCACATGAACTTGAAATTTGGTATGCAGACATAATTATGGTAGGTGCTTACAGTAAAGTATATATAAAGGGATTTCGTGGCACATCCCATAGGCGTGGAAAATTTTATCAGCTATAATTTCACAACCATCAGTCACATGAAATTAAAATTAGGTATGCAGACATATCTGCGGTAGTTGCTTACAGTAGACTATATATACATGAGTTTGTAAAAAGGGGCGTGGCACATCGCATAGGCGTGGAGTCTTTTATACTATAACTTTGGAACCATAAGTCCCAGGAACTTGAAATTTGGTGTGCAGGCATATCTACGGTAGGCGCTTTAAGTAAGGCATACATAACTGAGTGGAACATCCCATAGGCGTGGAAAATTCGGAATCATATGTCACGTGAAATTGAAATTTGGTACGCAGACGTATCTATAGTAGGTGCTTAGGTGTAGTAGGCTATATATAAGTGAGTTTGTAAAAGGAAGAGCGGTACGTCCCATGGACCTTGAATGTTTTATCAGCGATAACTCCGGAGCTATAAGTCGCTTGAATTTGAAATTTCGTACGCAGCCATTTTAATGGTAGGTACTTATTAGGGATGTTGCGGATGTGGAATTTTAAACATCCGCGGATGCGAATATCTAACAGCTAACATCCGCGGATGCGAATGCGAATGCGGATGTCAAGTATGTAAAAAAAACAACTAGAATCTAGCATGGTTGTTTAAACAGCGCTTATAAGCCAAACCAGATACATATGTCATGTTGTTTCAGAATTTTGAGAACCTGTAACGGTAGAGCACTTTTCGATTTTAGTTTTTGTAATTCATTTTTACTACTTTCTTTTGCGACTGCTTTGGAAAATGTGTGCTTATAGCGAGCTAAATAGATGTATATGGAAAACAGATTATTATTTTTGAACAACATTCTATTTTCAAAGTCGTGGCTGCCAGCCGAATCGGATCAGAATATTTTTATTTTTTTTTAAGCACCCCGTTTTCTTATAAGTATTTGAATAACAGACGGTTTCGTAATTCTTATCTAATTAAAGGTCAGATCTATAGCTTTTTAATTATTTGAGTATCGATTCTTTTTATAGCTAGATGTTGATCATTTCTACTGGAAAACCCTATTGAAGGAGCTTACTCATTAACTTTAAATAGCAAAGAAGGGACGGTTTTACCACAGAAGTTTTTAGCCAAGGATCCAATGTATATCCAATAAGTAAACAAAACTACTGTGTTTCAAATTTTTGCTAAAAATAAATTCCCCAAAGAGCCACATTTGAAATTATTCAAACAAATAATTGTAATAGGTGGCATACGTAGGGCTGCCAGACGTCCCGGTTTTCCCGGACATGTTCCGGTTTTAGACTGTTTGTCCCGGTGTCACGGACCAACCTTAAAATGTCCCGGATTTCGCTTAAGTGTGCAGATTTTAATTGCAGACATTTTTATTTGCTCGTTTTGTTTTCGAACGTGCTTTACTTTCAATGTAAGTTTTCGCGACAAAGTTTATATAATATAAAAATGTGTGTTTATAGTGTTTTAATTATCCCTAGAAAATGCCAGAGAGAAAATATAAATTCCTTCCCGCTTTAACAGAAGAGTTGCCATTTATTTATATTTTTTGACGTTATATTACCTTAAAATAGAGCCCCACTGAGTTGTCCATCACATCTTGTTTAATACACCTTGGCCAAATCTCCTAATGTAGAGGAATTGTTTCCCTTATTTTATCTCAATGGACTAAGGAAAGAAATTCGCCCAATATAGGTACATACATACGTTAAAAAACGTGTACATAGTTTTACAATTATATTAAAGAAAAGTCAGAAGTTGAAACAAATTCACAGCAACGAAAAATATGACTGATTTTTTAATGATTTTTTTTTTATGAAACCTAGTTTACTTATAAGTACAGCACCGTACAAAATTATTAGCTCAAAGAATTTTTCATCAGATATTTTTGAAAATGTAGCTTTTTAGCCAATTAATAAAGTGCGAGTCTGAAGTTGCTAGAAAATCGCCTTGATTTTTAGGAATTTTGTTTTTACTGGCAGTGTCTTCCATACAAAAGGAATTGTCGAACATAGTTTGCATGGAACAAAACTTCATTTTCAAAATTCCTTGAAATTTTCTGAGTTTTGCACAAAGTTTAGAAATTTTATTTTTATGTTTTTTTTTTTGTAGTATAAACTGTATTTTTATAAAAAATTAAAACAAAAAAATGTTGCATGTATTGTGAAAAATTCTCTGTGCCAATTGTGTGGGATTTACCAAAGTGTCCCGGTTTGGCAACGGAGATATCTGGCAGCCCTAGGCATACGCGGTACGTCTGACTCGCGAATCATTTGTGTACGTGTTGACTCGCCTTCGACTACACACAGTTGAATCATTCAGAGTTATGCCGGGAGTCATGTTGGTATAACTAACACATATTTATTTTCACAAACACATCCAAACCGACTCACGAGTCAGACGCACCGTGTATGCGGCCTATAACATCAAAAGCAAATCACGAAAATTTTGTTAAGAATTACAGTGCACACTTTCTTCTTTTGTGTCTAGTATTTTTTTTTTAAGATTGGTCCAAAAAATCATAATAAAGAAAGAACCCAAAGCAGGTATTTAAAGCACAGAAAAAAATATTATTATTAACTCGGGCTCGTATCGCTGGATTGTTAAATAAATGCTAACGATGACTGAATTGTAGTACAATTAACTTTATTGTACAACAAACAATTTACAATACTTGCTAATACAGTAAAAACACTTTACAATACTTGTTAAAGCAATAACAACGCTTTACTACTTGTTAACACAATTAAACTTATAGCTTGCTTATTCGCAACTCGATTCTCCGCTCACTTTACTTGTAGCTTGCTGACTTGTAACTCGTAACTAACTCCGCTGTGTCGTGGCTCTTATATACCTGCGCTCACACTTATGGCAACTCTAGAACGTTCTGAAGTTTATCGCTCATTCTCTTTCTCTCGCTGTTCGCAGTGTTCATCCAACTTGACGTTTCTCTTTGTGGAACATTCTACGTCATTCCTCGAACATTCTGCCTATTTCTCGTTGTTCGCTTTGTGTTGCCGCAGTATTCGCCACACTGCCCTCCACCTAAGTCTGATCGTCCCGATCAGACACACTTGCGGTTCCAAACGCTGCAAGCCTTTCCAAGTGGACCACCTTCATCTTGTTTCTTGGTCTCCCAACGGTCTGGATCCGATACACTACGTCATTTAGCCGTTTTACGACCTTATACGGACCTTCCCAGTTGCATTGTAGTTTTGGGGACAAACCTTTCTTTCGTTGTGGATTGTACAGCAACACCAAATCTCCTTCCTGGAAACCCTCGGAATTCATCGCCTTATCATACCTGGCTTTCATCTTGTCACTCATAATTTGTGTGCGCTGTCTCACAAGAGCATGTATCTCTCTCAGCTCCTCTTCCAGGATGTTTGACGTCTCTTTTCCAATCCTTCTAGCATCACCAGTCACCCCAAACTTCAGATCACTAGGCAAACGGAGCTCACTGCCGAATATTACCCTTGCAGGAGTTTTACCCGTTGTTTCATGCACTGCTGACCGGTATCCCATCAGGAACAAGGGTATGCGGACATCCCAATCTTTTTGATTCTTGTCCACGACCTTCCGCAAATGCTCTTCCAGGGTTCGGTTGAACCGTTCCACCATGCCGTCTGATTGGGGATGAAGAGCCGTCGTTCGAGTTTTCCGGATACCCAGTATCTGGCACATCTCTTGGAACACTGCCGACTCAAAATTTCTTCCCTGGTCAGAGTGCAGCTCTATAGGTACACCGTATCTCGCAACCCAATTGTAGGTGAATACCTCCGCTACTGTTTTAGCTTCCTGGTTTGGAATCGGGTATACCTCCGGCCATTTGCTAAAGTAGTCCATAACCACAAGGACGTATTTGTTTCCCTGTGCGCTCATAGGAAATGGACCGGCTACATCCATGGCAATCCGCTCGAAAGGTGCACCTGAGTTATATTGCTTCATCTGGCCATGACTTCTGGATTTCGGCCCCTTAGCTGCAATACACTCCGCGCAGTTAGCAATCCACTCTGCGACCGATTGCCGACAACCAACCCAATAGAACCTCTGCTTAACCTTCTCCAGGGTCTTTGTGATTCCCAGGTGCCCTCCACTAGGACCATTGTGGAATTCCTTGAGTACATCCGGAATTCTTACCCTTGGAACTACTATCAGGTTGCGGGAGCACTGGCCATCTTCGCTTTCCCATACCCTATGCAAACAGCCAGATATTAATTTTAAGCTGTTCCATTGTGCCCAGTACGCCTTTGCGATGGGGCTTTCCGCTGCCATTTGCTCCTTAGTTGGCCTCCTGTCCACCTCCAGTCCATGCATCAAAAGCTCCAGATCTGGATCTTCCTGCTGACACTTTCGTAGCTGTTCTTCCTTCCACTCTTCCGCTGGTGTTATTGTCGTTAGACGGACGTCTATAATGTCCTCTTTTCCCTCAGCTTTTGAGCAGTGTTTACATTCCAGGCTACATGGTCGGCGGGACATGGCATCAGCATTACCGTGGACACTTCCCTTGCGGTGCTCAATAGCGAAGTCATAACTTTGCAGTCTCTCAATCCACCGAGCTAGCTGTCCTTCTGGATTCTTAAACTGTAGTAGCCACTTCAGCGCTGCATGGTCCGTTCGAACTCGGAAACGTTGCCCATAGAGGTACTTGTGGAAATGTTTGACGCAGTCCACCAACGCTAGTAGTTCTCTCCGAGTTACGCAGTAGTTCCTCTCTGGTTTTCCAATCGACCGGCTATAGTAGGCAACTACCTTCTCCTGCCCATCAATTACCTGCGACAGTACGCCTCCTATGGCATAACCACTAGCATCCGTATCCAAAATAAACGTTGCCCCTGGAACGGGATACGCTAGCATAGGTGCAGTACATAGTCGTTCCTTCAGAGTCTGGAAAGCCTCCTCCTGCTCCTTGTTCCACTCGAAGGCTCTATTTTTCCTAGTGAGCTCGTGGAGGCTATTAGCAACGCTGGCGAAATTCGGAACAAATCGGCGGTAGTAGGTGCATAGCCCAAGAAAACTTCGTAGTTCGTGCAGGTTCCTAGGTCTTGGCCAATCCTTTACTGCTTCTATCTTTTCCTTCGCAGTACAGATGCCCTCCGTTGTCACCTTGTGCCCTAAGTAGTTCACCTCCTTCCTGAACAGTGAGCACTTTTTAGGACTTAGCTTCAGACCAGCGCCAGCTATCCTCTGGAAAACTTCTTCCAAATTGTTCAGGTGTTCCTCAAAGCTTTTACCCAATACGATAATGTCGTCTAGATACACCAAACATGTTTTCCAATGCAGTCCTTTGAGCACATGGTCCATAAGTCGTTCAAAAGTGGCAGGAGCGTTGCATAATCCAAAGGGCATCACCGTGAATTGCCACAGACCGTCTCCAACGCTGAAAGCTGTCTTCTCCTTATCCTCGTCACTTACCTCCACTTGCCAATAACCGCTCTTAAGGTCGAGTGTTGAGAACCACTTTGTTCCAGTCAACGAGTCCAGAGTGTCATCGATCCTGGGAAGAGGATAGCTGTCCTTTTTCGTCACATCGTTTAGTTTCCGGTAGTCTACGCAGAACCGCATTTGACCATCCTTCTTCTTCACAAGTACTACCGGCGAACTCCATGGACTCGCTGATGGTTCAATCACACCACTCTCGCTCATTTCTTTTATTATTTGGCTAACAGTTTCACGTTTGGCAAGTGGAACACTCCGAGGAGCTTGACGGATTGGCCTTGCATCGCCAGTATCAATGCGATGTTTCACAACGTTAGTCCTGCCTGGTTTGTCGCCATCCTTGTCGAATATGTTGCAGTATCTTCGGAGAAGTTCCTTAGCCTTGTGCTGGTATTTTTCTTCCAACCCTTCCGTCCATGCATTAATGTCTTCCGCAATGTCATTCTCGCCAATGGAATCGCTTTCAGGTAACTTTCCGCAGTTGAAGATTGCCTCTACCTCTCGACATTGCCCCAGTACAGTTCCTCTTCGGAGTTTGACTGGTGATTTGAACTCATTGAGCACTCGAACTGGGATGCGTCCATCCTTTTGCGTCTTAGCCAAGGTTTTACCAATAAGTACGTCCGGTGTAGAATTTTGTGTTGCTTCAACAACCCACAATTTGTTTGTCCCACAATCTCCATCAATCTTTGCCCACACAACTGCTTCTGACTTCGGTGGAATCTGCTCGCTTTCCTCTAGGATCACTCGCTTGCTGCTGTACGGACCATCATACCCAAACCTAAGGGGCACTTCCATGTTGTCGTACGTCATGATCCTGTTCTTCATGTCGATCTTCATACCTTGACCAAATAAAAAGTCTAATCCAATGATGACTTCATCCATAATCGCCGCGACTATGAACTTGTGTAACACCGTCACATTCCCTATTGCGACTTTGCATGTTACCTCTCCTACAACTTGGGTGTCCTCACCAGTTGCTGTCCTCAACCTTGCTCCAGGTAATGGCCTTACCTCTTTAGTGACCAAATCAGATCGAATGATGGAATGTGATGCGCCCGTATCCACAGTTAGTACTCGCTCATGTCCGTCCACATATCCACCAACAGTAACGTTGCTCGCTTTTCTGCCAATTCGCGAGACGGAGATTATGGGGCATTCAATTGCGGGAGCCAGCGCGCGCCCCTTGCTGCTGGCTCGTTTTAGTTTAACGACTGGTCGGAGTTGGGCTCGTCATCCTCAGTCCTGCGTTTACGTACTGCTGAACTGTTTGACCTGTTGGAACCCGTCTTACATTCGCGTGCGAAGTGGCCTGGTTTTCCGCAACTAAAACATTTTCTAGCACCATCCTTCCTCTCGGTTGCACCAGGAGTATTCTTCCCTGCCATCGACTTGAGTGTTTTCAGGATCTCGTTCATCACGTCAGGTGTTTCCACTTCTACTCGATGGGCTTTGTAGGCTGGTCTACTTAGGAGCGCTGCCGTTTCACGTGTCTGAGCATACGAGACCGTTTCAGCAAATGTTGGCTTTGGATTTGCATACGTCTCGCGCTTGGTATACACGTCCCGCATTCCGTTGATGAACCTCTGGATTTTTACTCTTTCGAGGTGCTCACCAGATGCATCTCCAATTGCCAAATGAGCCAACCTTTCAACCTCGGAGGCGAATTCCTGTAAAGTCTCGTTGGATTTCTGGCAGCGATTCTCCAGCTCCATCTGGTAAATCTGTCTCCTGTGCTCGCTACCATAACGTCTTTCCACTGCACCCATTAACGCATCGTAACTGTTCCTTTCACAATCAGGAATAGTCTGCAAGATTTCCGCTGCAGGTCCTTTTAATGCAACGAACAGTGCAGCGGATTTATCCTCCATGCTCCAGTGATTTGCTGTAGCTGTCTTCTCAAACTGGAGCTTAAAGACTTGGAAAGGAATCGTGCCGTCAAAGGATGGAGTCTTTACCTTGGGCGCGCTGGTCGAAGAAGGTGGGCGATTCAACTGCATATCTCGGAGGCGACCTTCCAACTCTTCTACCTTAGCCTCGACTTTCTCCTGTCTATCTTCAAGTTTGTCCTGTATTTGTGTAATTTTTTCATCCTGTGCTTCCAGCTGTGATGATATGCGTGCCTCCTGTGCCTGTAGCTGAGTTTCTAACCGGGATGACACCTGCGCTGATACCTCGGAAGATATACGTGTTTCCAAGGCTTGCATCTGTGAGGAAACGTCTGACGACAACTGCGACCTCTGTTCCTGCATCATCTGTGACATGGCAGCCAATAACGTGTTCATGTCCATACCTGTTGATGAACAAGGAGCATTTTGCTGTTCTTCAACCTTCCCGGATGTCTGCTGCACATCCTTCGACGAACAAGCAGCCTCATCCTTCTGTTCGTCCTTTGCGGATGCATCGTCGGATTTACCCTGGAAGTCGTATTTGTCCACGTCGATGCCTTCAGCTTCCATAGCCTCCCGCAAACGGGATAATAATTCCACTTTTCTTCCGGAGGTGGCCAAATTACGCTTTTCCAACTCCTGTTTCAGTTCCTCAATCTTTAAGTCCTGAATTTTCGCCATTTTCAGTAGTTTATCCTTCGGGATTTATTTAACAATCCCACTTCTGACACCAATTGTTACGATTATCCTCGAAACCTTGAGGGATTTCCCAAATATACTCGGGCTCGTATCGCTGGATTGTTAAATAAATGCTAACGATGACCGAATTGTAGTACAATTAACTTTATTGTACAACAAACAATTTACAATACTTGCTAATACAGTAAAAACACTTTACAATACTTGTTAAAGCAATAACAACGCTTTACTACTTGTTAACACAATTAAACTTATAGCTTGCTTATTCGCAACTCGATTCTCCGCTCACTTTACTTGTAGCTTGCTGACTTGTAACTAACTCACCTCGTGGTGGCGGCGCCCTTATATACCTGCGCTGGCACTTATGGCAACTCTAGAACATTCTGAAGTTTATCGCTCATTCTCTTTCTCTCGCTGTTCGCAGTGTTCATCCAACTTGACGTTTCTCTTTGTGGAACATTCTACGTCATTCCTCGAACATTCTGCCTATTTCTCGTTGTTCGCTTTGTGTTGCCGCAGTATTCGCCACAATATCAATGGTAGGTGCTTATATATAAATGGGTTTGTAAAAGGGGGCGTGGCACATCCCATAGGCGTGGAAAATTTTATCAGCTATAATTGCAAAACCATAAGTCAAATGAAATTGAAATTTGGTACGCAAACGTATCTATGGTAGGTGCTTATAGTAGGGTATCTTAATATATAAATATCCCATGTCTCTGTGTTCGATTACGCTAATCTCCGATACCGCTTAACCGATTTCAATGAAATTTTGTGGGTGTGTATTGTTGGTTCCAACTTAAAAGATAGTATGTGAACCCGAGAAAAAATATTTTTTTTTTCATCGAAATTTTTTCTATGCTTCTCGCATCGTGCTTATCTAATCTATATATATATATATAAATGAAATGTTTTTCGTATGACCGCGATACCTGACCAAACGGCTGAACCAATTTCGATTCTGTAAAAAGCAGATTTTTGGACCTTCCGTGTGGAAGGTTTTTTGGTTTAAAAAAGTTTGAAATTTTTTGTTGTTGTTGCCGAAAAATGAAGAAAGCTAAGACGCCACGATTTCACCATTTCATAGAGTTTTCCGTATATTCAATGCCACTAAACTACTAAACGGCTGGACCGATTTCGTTCCTATTTGCAACATATATCAGCACCATGATAATAAATATTTCTGACAAAAATTTGCTCGCTAGGTGGCGCTGGGGTCAGGATATTGCTAAAAATTGCATTTACTTGCCGATTTGGCTCATATTTTGAACATAAGTTAGCCAATTGAAAAGGAATATTTGGACAAAAAAATTACACGATAGGAGGCGCTGGGGTCGGGGTATTCTCAAAAATTATTTTACGCTAAGAGAAGGATAGATATCTACTATATATTTGTGGAAGTATATATGTATGTATGTATGTGCAGGTTGCAGCCGAACCGGACGGACAGAATCGAACGATATTTGGACAGAGTATTGCCATGACACCTGGGCCTATAATAGGGTAAAAAATTGGGATTCGACAAGGGGGCGTGGCACCTCCCATAGGCGTGAAATTTTTAATCAGCCATAACGTCGAAACCATAAGTCACATCAACTTGAAATTTGGTATACAGCCATTTATATGGTAGGTGCTTATAGTATGGTATAAATAAATGAGTTTGTAGAAGTGGGCGTGGCAAATCCAATAGGCGTGGAATATTTTATCAGCTATAAATCCGAAACTATAGGTCATATGAACTTGAAATTTGTTATTCAGTCATACATATGGTAGGTGCTTATAGTAGGGTATATATGAATGAGGTTGTAAAAGTGGGCGTGGCACATCCCATAGGAATATTTTGTCAGCTATAACTCCGGAACTATAAGCCACATGAACTTGAAATTTGGTATGCAGACATAACTATGGTAGGTGCTTACAGTAAAGTATATCAAATAAAACACCTCTTTGAGCTAAAAGTTTCCAGTGACGGAAGCTGAACTAGAAACACAAAATTTATGATATCAATTTCGTGACGAAAATCATACGCATTTTTTAACTGCCTTTGAAACGTACGGAAAATCTGTTTTTATTCATACGAATCGTTGCAAAAGTTCTGTTTTTTTATTTTGTGTTTCTAGCAGTAGACGGAATTTCGCAACGTTCCGAATAAATAAAAACAGATTTTCCGTACGTTTCATGGGTAGTTAAAAAATGCGTATGATTTTCGTCACGAAATTGATATCATAAATTTTGTGTTTCTAGTTCAGCTTTCGTCACTCGAAGCTTTTACCTCAAAGAGGTGTTTTATTTGATAAAATGCTGCCCAAGAAATGGAAAAGAAATTNGTTTTATTTGATATCAATTATTTTGGGGTAGCAAATTTAAAATCGATGAAAATACAAACAATAATCTAAATGTTTTATTTTTCTCAAATAAATTGCTAAAAATATTATCTAAATCTAAATTATGTATTCAAATCGATTTGTCCATTGAAACATATAATTTTTCGAATGCGGAATAAAGCGAAAAATAATGATCACAACCTTTGTTTTCGAAAAAATTAAAAATAAAAAGAATTATGAGAAATGATAAAAACGTATCAACTTGGTACCAACTTTGGATAAAATTAACAACTGTATTCGTCTGATTGTGTGTGAGTGTGGGGCGCACGCATGTGCTTTTTTTAAGAAGTTTTATTTCTATCGCGTGTACGATGTTGCACTCGTGCTATTAAACTAATGCTTTTTTCTCAAGTAGTTTTGCTCAGTGGCAATTTATACATATATATGTAAGTAGTAGTGGCACATTGGGTGAACTAAATGCATTCATACATACATATTTATGTACAACTGTAGGTAACGCGTCTTCCCAGGTAGGTTAAGTGCGGGTGATAAACCCATGTAGCATAGTTAAATATTGTGTACATACCTGCAATTAAAATGGGGAAAAATGTTACAATTTCAGCATGTGACTGGAAAAAAACTCTAAAATACACACAAATTGTGGTTTCCAAGACATGTACGAATTGATTAGCACAGCTGCATCCTTCAACTTTTCAACTCGCGGGAAATTCCCCGATTTCCTGGGAATTTCGGTTTAAGTGGCAATCGGGGAATTAGAAATTATTTTCGGGAAACTGGGTATGTTATTTTTATACCCGAGCGCACTTGTGCGCAAGGGTATATTAATTTTGTTCACATAACGATTGTTTGTAACAGCCAAAACGAATCGAGATAGATATAGACAAATGTATACATAAATGATCAGGATAAAAAAAGAAATCGATTAAGCCATGTCTGTCTGTCCGTCCGTCTGTCCGTCCGCCCGTGTACANGGACGGATGGTATTGAAAATGGGCGAAATCGGACAATAACCACGCCTACCTCCCATATAACGGTAATTTTCAGAAATACGAAAACTACGATGTTTTAGTAACTACTGAAGATTATTCACTCAAAATTAATATTTACAACAATTTTTAGACGAAAACTAAGACTGCTGTAAATTTTTGGAAAATGGGCGTAGCCACGCCCACTTATGGTTACATGTGTATATCTTGGTAACCGCTGCACCAATTTCTTCCAAACTTGGCACAGTTGTTGGCCTT
>NW_016161320.1:52650-52837 GCF_001687245.7 Rhagoletis zephyria
TCACATATAAGTATATCGGTAACCGTTCTACCAATTTGTACCAAACTCGGTTTGGTTATTGTGCTTGCCACATATAAGCAAAACGTTGAAAATTATTGAAATCGGACTAAAATTGCGGTTGCTTTTCATATAACGGTTAATTTCAGAAATGGTTGAAACTTCAATATTTCGAAATTTAAGGACGCTA
>NW_016161321.1:0-4033 GCF_001687245.7 Rhagoletis zephyria
CGCTATGCACATTCGCAACTTGCTTGTCTCTTTTACTTAATTATTTATTATTATTTTTTAGTCCAACAAATATACGTCAGTTACCTGTCAAAACTGAGCACCTGACAGTCTCAGTGAAAAACGTTTGCGTTCACGAAATAAGAAATTTTTTTCGGGTGGTACTTCGCGTCTAATGAGCATTCTATAGAAAGTAGACTACATCACGAAAGAAATCTGTCAACAATGGCGACAAACGAAGATGTTTTCCGGACATTATTGTATATATCAGATACATACGTATGTACATACTTAAAAAGCATTCGTAATCTATACGCAAGAATAACGATAACTCTTTTCAAGGCTCAACTTGGAATACTCAGGCATATGCTGCAAATCGTACGATTTGAAATCGGTGCGACTTGCAAAACCCACTTTGGAGATTTCTTAACAAAACTGAAAAATTTGGCAGAAATCGATGGATGTGACGTAAATGATGGGTTTCACGCAGTTTCTATTTTAAATATTTATTACTTTACTTGCAACAATTCAAAAACAGTTTGCAAATCGCATCGATTTCGAGTCCCGATTATTAAAAAAGGGCTTTTATTTAGGTGTTTTTATATACATACGATTCATTTGGCAACCATATTGTAATTGCTATTTCATCTAACTTTTTTAATTAATTATAAAAAAATTTAT
The DNA here is from genome assembly GCF_001687245.7 of Rhagoletis zephyria. Lineage (NCBI taxonomy): Eukaryota > Metazoa > Arthropoda > Insecta > Diptera > Tephritidae > Rhagoletis > Rhagoletis zephyria. The sequence goes on from NW_016161321.1 coordinate 679, forward strand.
CTAAAATAATACTTTATAAAAACTACCATTTAATACTAATAGTGAAATAGCTTATTTCCATTTAATTAGAACGTATTTTTTTATGATTTCCAATGCCACATATTGGAACCAAAAAATTTAGCAAATAAACAAATGCCTTAAATTTACATGATTTGTACTACTTCCAAGAGAAATGTCAAGTTCATAACTTTAAAATAAAAAAATAAAACTAACAGACTTTTGATCAGCAAATGCTTTTTATTTCCCATAGTACAACGCTCAATAAGTACTCATGACAATATCTATAATTGAAATAAGACGAGGACCAAACTACATACAGAATTTCATGAATTGAAAATTTCAGTCTTTAGAAACATTTCGTCACGACACGCGATGGGGTCAAAAAGGTTTTCTATTTTTAGGTGCAAGGCAGGACGGAAGATTGTTTTGGCTTCCTGGCAGTTATTAGTAAAGAACTAAAATCGCGGCCAAATATGTAGTGTGCTTTAGCTTCACTTCCACACGTCAGCTCACAATGCGAATTACCTTTTTTATTATTAATGTGATTAGGGTTAAGAGTATCGTAGGTATGTGTGTAAGGGTTACTGAATATAAAACAATGTGTAATTTATTGATTGGATTTATGTTAAGTTCTTGATAGCACTTTTGCTAAAATGTCACTACAAAAGAAAAAACAAACCGACGGACGCAGATATAAATAATTTACTGTCTGAATTGAAAAGGATTCACATTGAAATCACAGGCATGGTATACATACATACATATGTATGTAAATTCCATACTTTCTTCAATAACGTATTAACTTCAAATTCAATAATGTTCAAGAAAATTTTCCTTCAGATATTCCTGCTTAGTAAACAAACAAGCAAAACGTTGAAAATTATTGAAATCGGGCTGAAATTACGGCCGCTTTTCATATAACGTTAAATTTCATTTATGTATACATTTGTCTATATCTATCTCGATTCGTTTTGCCTGTTACAAACAACCGTTATGTGAACAAAGTTATAATACCCTTGTGCACAAGTGCGCTCGGGTATAAAAAGGCGTAGCAAATTACGCCTACTTCTCATACGACGGTAAATTTCAGAAATGCGGAAACTTCGATATTTCGACATTTTAAACCCTAAACAAAATGGCTTTTTAATGAAAATCCTTTCTATTTACTGGTATTTGTCCATATTTTAACGGAGACACCGAGATAATGCAACCAAACCCCCATTGAGTCGTATTGAAATCACTTGATCGCAGCAAAACGTAACGATTCCAGAAGCAACTTTTCTTTTGCTGAATATTTAGAAACAAAAATAAAATTTCCACTGTCCCTTTTCTACTTTACGACTATCACCGCATTTAGGTTGCACCTATGAGTCAACAGGAATATTCTCGCAGTCTTACAAAGCCCTTACACGGTGCATGGATTCCACGGCTTTCAAAGGTGTCCCATAGGAAAACCGGTTTTTATAGTGCAATTTGTGCACCGTGCAAGGGCTTTGCAAGACTCCGAGAATACTACTAATATTTTGCAGCCGTTTTCTTAGTTAGGTAGGTCTATTAAGCGAAGCGAAGCACGGACCAAAATATGTATTAATATAAATACATACATACATATGCATTTAATATATGCAAATTCCCAACTTGCTTCACGACACCTGATAAGCACTTTTGCGTTGCCAATACAAAAATAGTGTTGAAATGCAAAAACGGTTAGTAATGTAACGGGTGATTTTTTAAGAGCTTGATACCTTTTTTTTTAAAAAAAACGCATAAAATTTGCAAAATCTCATCGGTTCTTTATTTGAAACGTTAGATTGGTCCATGACATTTACTTTTTGAAGATAATTTCATTTAAATGTTGACCGCGGCTGCGTCTTAGGTGGTCCATTCGGAAAGTNGTCTATTCATGATGAAATGTCAAAGCATACTGAGCATCTTTCTCTTTGACACCATGTCTGAAATCCCACGTGATCTGTCAAATACTAATGCATGAAAATCCTAACCTCAAAAAAATCACCCCTTATAAATTATTAGTTTAGGTTGAAAGGACTGAAGATCAGAATCTTTCCCCTTGGCAGGTCCGGCCACAAGGGGGCAGGGGGTGGTTTAAACCCTCCCTGTGGAGTGAAATATGGATAAAAATGGAAAACACTGCACTAAATTTTCAATGCACTGAACATTTCGTGGTAGTTATATGGTTAGTGGTAGTGACAAATTGTTTTCATAACCACTATGCACTTTAGTACTAATACATTGCAAATTTCACTACCACTATATGGTTAGTGGTTATACATTTTTGAACAAACCTGTTGTAAGGATATAATACCACTTATAAATAAAAATGAATGTATATACATATATGTACGTGTGTGTCTTTTATGGGCGTCAAAAGTACTTAACCGATCTTTATGAAATTTTTACAGCAGGTTTATGTGATCCCTGGGGGAAACATTACTAATATTATTACTTTCAAAGATAAAGCACATGAACCTAGCAGAGAGAAAATTTTTATTCGTCATATCTCCCCAACTTTTTGGTGCGGATTAATGATACTTGGGTATCTCAACGAAATTTGGTATGTAGGTTTCCGTTAATCCAAGGTAGGTTGGTATTGAAAATGGGCGAAATCGGACAGTAACCACGCCCACTTCCCATATAACGGTAAATTCCAGAAATACGAAAACTGCGATATTTTGGTAAATACTGAAGATAATTCACTCAAAATTGATATTTACAATAATTTTCAGACGAAAAATAAGAATATTATAAATTTTTGGAAAATGCCACGCCCACNTTTCGGAAATACGAAAACTGCGATATTTTAGTGACTACTGAAGATTATTCCCTCAAAATTGATATTTACAAAAATTTTTAGACGAAAAATAAGAATGAANCTTCCAACCTTGGCACAGTTGTTGGCCTTGATACAGAATACTAAATGGCCTAAAATTTAAAAAATGGGACAATAACTACGCCCACATCCCATATAACGGTAATTTTCGGAAATACAAAAACTGCGATATTTTAGTAACTACTGAAGGTTATTCCCTCAAAATTGATATTTACAAAAATTTTTAGACGAAAAATAAGAATGAAATAAATTTTTGAAAAATGGGCTTAGCCACGCCCACTTATGGTTACATGTGTATATCTTGGTAACCGCTGCACCAATTTCTTCCAAACTTGGCACAGTTGTTGGCCTTGGTACAGCATGCTAAATGGCCGAAANGCTAATTTATTCAAAATTGATGCTTGCAACAATTCTTTACCAAGATATACGTTTATGGTAAAATTGTGGAAAATGGGCGTGGCACCGCCCACTTATGATCACATATATGTATCTCGGTAACCGTTCTAC
>NW_016161321.1:4210-4709 GCF_001687245.7 Rhagoletis zephyria
TTTCGGAAAGGTGAAAAAACATATATTTAATACTTGCGCCGGGTATTTAATATTCGGCTTCGCCCGAACTTAGACTTTCTTACTAGTTCTTTGTTAGAATGGTAAAACCCGTATCTTTCAAACAGAGAAGAAAATTTTTAATTCGATGAAAAAACAACAAAGGTATAACTTCTTGAAGTTGTAATTTGAAGAATACCAATGTTTTATTATATTTGTTAGAAAAGAAGTAATAAACGAAGTGATGGAGAAAAACTATAAGTGTAGTCGTGCCCTATGGGCTATAACAAAACATAATTTCTATATGAGAGCCCCTGCATATTTTTATACCCGAGCGCACTTGTGCACAAGGGTATTATAACTTTGTTCACATAACGGTTGTTTGTAACAGGCAAAACGAATCGAGATAGATATAGACAAATGTATACATAAATGATCAGAATGAAAAGAGAAATCGATTAAGCGGTGACTGTCTGTCCGTCCGTCCGTCCGTCCGTCCGTC
>NW_016161321.1:4725-10692 GCF_001687245.7 Rhagoletis zephyria
ATTATAAATTTTTGAAAAATGGGCGTAGCCACGCCCACTTATGGTTACATGTGTATATCTTGGCAACCGCTGCACTGATTTCTTCCAAACTTGGCACAGTTGTTGGCTTTGATACAGCATACCAAATGGCCGAAAATTTTTAAAATCGGACAATAACCACGCCCTCATTCCATATAAGGGTAATTTAGAGAAATACGAAATCTTCGATAAATCAGTAAATATTAAAGCTAATTTATTCAAAATTGACGCTTGCAACCATTCTTTACCAAGAAATACGTATATGATAAAATTTTTGAAAAAGGGCGTGGCACCGCCTACTTATGATCACATATATGTATCTCGGTATGGTTATTGTGCTTGCCACATAAAAGCAAAGCGTTGAAAATTATTGAAATCGGCCTAAAATTACGGCCGCTTTTCATATAACAATAAATTTCAGAAATGCTTGAAATTTCAATATTTCGAAATTCAAGGACGCTAACTTACTCAAAATTGATACACCCCGGCTTACCATGTAGCGGTAGCTTGCGGAAAGGTGAAAAACATATATTTAATACTTGCGCCGGGTATTTAATGTTCGGCTCCGCCCGAACTTAGACTTTCTTACTTGTTTTGTTTACTTTTGTATCACTGAGTAACTGAGCTTTTTAAGGCAAACAAATTTTGAAAAAATTAGCTAATTCTTTTATTGCCAAAATGCTCGAAAATGGCCTGAATTATTTTCCTTTTGTCTTCTTTAATAAAAGACTCAGTTTTTTCCTTTTGTTTAGTATATGGGAAGTATTGGTTAATATTTTCTAAGTATGTTTATTTGGTTCAAATATATGGACATACATGATTTTCCATACAAAATCATTTCATCACTTTACACACACATGCAAGCGCTGAAAGTGAGAGAAGGAGACAAAAAAGTATGTATATGTAGGTATCTCGGCTTCTGAGTAACAGATGGCGCAGCTCCGGGGGGATAGTTATAACCTAATCGCAGCTTATGTACATACATACATACACATATATGTTGATTGCAGTTGATGTGGATCTGTTTCTTCTTTAGTAATCTATGTATGTACTTATATATGTATGTATGTATACAGTACATTTGAATGCATAATACACGAACACTTTTTTGTCTTATCAGATCTGTAATCCTTCGTTCGCTTTTAGAAAATGAGGTATCAAATTAAAGGGTTTATAAGTTAAATTAATTATCGCAATATGGGTATCGATTGAAATGGTTTTATTTCTTAATCATATGTAGGAGGGTTGCCACCTGTTTACGAAGTTAATTTGAATATCAATCAAAATTGCTTTGAAGAAACTTTATTTCCAAACTGCATATAGGAAACGCTACCTGATTTATGAATGAGATTCAACTTGAATAAATGGAATTGGATAATTTAAATATGTATCACAATACGGGTGTCAGACAAAAAATGGTTTAGATTGAAAATATTTTGAACAGCGTTACCACCTGTTTACAAAAATAAATAAGATATACACGATAGGTTAAAGGTATTACTAAAACACGGATATCAATCAAAATAGCATTGAAAGAAGTTTATCTCTAAACTTCATGTAGGAGCGTTGCCACCCGTTTGCATAATCCAGTTCAACTTAATTTAAGGCAATTAGAAAATTGAAATATGTACCCCGACAGACAAAGGCAGACGACAAAGGTTGTGGTTTGAAAATAAATTGATAATAATTGAAAATATTACATACATATGTTTATACTTACATATATGGGTATTTCCGAAGTCGGTTTTGACTTCAATTTCAAAATCGCAAAACTCTGTGAATTGGGCAAGACTTTTTGTATAAAAGTTTATGCAGTAATATTGTAAATGTTTAAGGTTAATTTTCCAAGTTTTTAAATGTAGAAATCTTGTCTGCTTTATGTTTAATCAGTAGAATTATTTGACGTGACGTTACCTGGCGTTATGTTAATCAAATTTGCATTGAAAAGGTTTGGTTAATATTGTTCTTTAAAGAATTTTTAACGGGAAGAAAACGTGTATTTTATGTCGAGCGTACTTTTTATTTTGACATCAGCGGTTCCATTTTTCGCAAATCTATGCCCTACTACGTTTCAACTAAACATGCCAAATGTGAAGGAAATCAGAGCATAAAACGTGTTTCAAAATATCTCGACCCTGGCTTCACCTTACGAGACTATTCTTGGCAAAAACGTTTCTACTTATATAACCAGTATATATTATAAAAGCAGCCGAATCGGCCTATAAATGAGTAAGATATAGGATTTAAAATTTTTTTTTACGCGGTTGACTTTTCGCTGAAATCGCCCATATATATAATAAAAATTATAAACTCCTCCGAAATCATGAAATTTTAGATTTTTGAAACTTTTTGCAGCAGAGTCTTCTGTAGTGGGAGGTTAAGAGCGAAATGGGAATCGGAGTTAAAGTGACTTGTTCTTGATATATTTATTGGTCGCCTTTATTAGCAATTCAAGATGGCTGGTTGAGGGAGACGTGAAATGGGCTTTTGTAGTTACACATATAACATGTATACATACATGTGTCCATGAATACCCTGCAGAAAAATATTATCANCAGATGGAGAGAAGGATGAAGACGTTAAGGAGGCAGCCAGATTTTCGTTAAGTGTGATTGTTTGCAGGTGCTCTGATCAAATATTGAAGAGCGATAAGGAATATTTAGGCACACATAACCATATACATATAAAAATGTATGTGTGAATATATGTACACACATCTGTGGTCACAAGGCAAATCAGCTTAAGTCGGGAGACTGGCTTCAATATAATGCACCATTCCGTTTATCATTTAAACCACAAAGAATTATTTGATGAGGCTTGATTGGGAATACTATATTAGTGGAATTAGAATTTATTTCTTTTATGTTTATTTGCCAATTTTTAATTTCTGGTGTGTTATACGAATAGTACATTAAACTTAAGTCAACCTCCCGACTTAAGCTGTTATGCCTTGTGACTACATATATATACATAGGTATTAATGTATAAATGTTCATACTTCTGTATGTGAGCGTACAGATTTGTAAGTTATATTATACCTTGGAGTATTTCATTGCTAGATTGGACGTGAAATTGATTGAAAGCTCTCCAGACACCACTGAAGAATAGGCATGATTCGACGACTGGGGGAAATGCAATTGAATACTGCTTTTAAATGCAATTGCAACGATATTCGTGAAACATACATATAAGTACTTTTGTTTTTCCCTTAGCAGGTGTTTATTGGCAGTGTAAGGATACAGGTAATATGGTAAGTGTCGCTCAAGTTGCAATTAAATTGACTGGGATTTTCTATTATTTTAAAAGCTTTTATTGCATTTGCTACGTTCTGCAATTATTTGTGTACGCTTGTGCTTTGAAGCAGCTATTTTATGCTTTTGCATTCATATGTATATTTTTGCATTGATAGCAATGTATGTACTCCGAATTGTAAATTTTTGACAATTATGAGGTGAATAAATAGTGAAAAATTTGACAGCTTGAATCACACCTACCTGACGGCTTTGAAGTAATTTTAGTTCTTATATTCTTGCTAAGACATCTAATAAATGCATGGCTCTCAGTTCTAGAAGAGTAAAAATCTGCAAAGACAAATATGTTTTATATAACTGCCGCATTTTAATTGCTCAAGTTCTTCTGCATCAAATCAACTGTCACTTGCACGTAGCACGGATGGCACGAATTGCATAACTTGCAAAAACACAACAACAAAATACATGGGAAACAGAATTTCCTATCGCTGCAAAATATGCAACGTCGGAACCCATGTATATATTTTGCAAAATAGCATAGCAAGATAAATGCGACTCTGTGCTAGCTGTTTTGTTGTTGGAATTGCTACATGTGCCTGCCATTCCTCTCTTCTCACTCTCTTAATTTTTTTGCTGTCTCTTGTTATTGTATTTGATACAAAATTTCGCTGCTTGCTACTTCTGCATGCTACCACTTTGCAATGGGGTGCTCTCGTACTCTTCAAAACTTTGAAGAGTATTTTTGCATTTCGTGTAATCCGTGCAACATGCAAGACTTCGAGAATTCCCCTAATATTTTATAATTATTATTACATATGATATAGATGTGGCCTTAAGATCTCTAATGTGTTACTATAACGCCTCATTTGATATATAATATCAATTCGTAACTTTTCAGAATAGCCTAAAAAATTAAAGTTTGTGTAAAAAGAAATAAAATAATACCCGGCTTAAAAATTTTAATATTTAATTCCAAATTATAGAATAGACTATGGGGGGGGGGAGTCGATCTCGAGTTATGTAGACTCTCGACCTGTGAATACCGTTCTGGGCACATAACCACCTGATGAGGACGTGCCAGAATTTTGTCTGCCACGGGAGACCCGCACCACAATAGCCCAACTTCGCTTTGACTATTGCAGCAGGCTAAACTCATACCTGAGCAGAATCAACGAATATGTGCCCAATCAATGTCGCCACATGACTCACGGCACCTCTTCGCATGCCCCCACAATCCCACACAGCTAACGCCCCTGACCCTATGGACAGCCCCTGTTGAAGTCGCACACTTCCTGGGCCTTCCCTTAGCTGAACCAGACGACAACACAGCTGGATTAGCCGACTCGAGCGGGGTTTAGTAGCCGCTACAACATCAAAAACAGAGGTATGTATGTAGTTGAGTCATTGATGTTTACGATGATTCCTAGTTATTTAAGAAAAGCGGATCGTGTTTTTTTCCGAATTTGCATTTTGGGCAGATGGCAAAATGTTACACGACTTTCTTTTCATGTCATAACTTAACGAATTTTAGTTTTAAATTAATTCAATTTTAAAGTTACATTGATTTTTCGAAACATAAGTGCTTGTTAAAAATTCCTCCTCAATATTTCTCTTGCTGTTCTTCTGTCATTATTGCCAGTTGAATGAGTGAAAGACCCTTGAAATATGCAAAGCTGAAATGCCCCATTTGCAAATAGCTCCCGCTATTATCAACCGCTTAACTTACTCATGATTGACTGCATTTCCACGCCATGTAATGATCTTGCTCTTCTGCAACAAAAGCGGTTTTTTCTTTACCTCTTACAATATCACTCCGCCACTTTCGGTGTCATGACAAAGACAACAAATGAAAGCGGCGTCAATTACAGAAACATCAACAGCTTTTTTCTGACTTATGATTTTCCGACGGGGCGTGGGGGTCGCGTCGCATTCTATGATGATAAAATGTCTCCAATGCAAATTATGTTTCGCCTGCTGCTGCTACAAAGGCCACTTTCGGTGCGCGAACACTAACAGGGCGGCGGTGTGCTGTCGCTGACAATGCAATTACATTATGCAACAAATATGGGGCAGGAATGTTGCAACGCCAACTACAAGAACAAGGCACGATACTACGGGGGAATAAATGATGAAAACAACATTACGCCGCAGTAAGGCAGCAATCACAATTGTAATCACAACGTTACATTCCGCTGTCTTTAGCTTCACTATCCGTCCTTCAAATTCTCATTGCTTACCTTTGTGTGGATGCGGGAATTTTAATGTTTAAAATACATATGTATGTAAATATGTACCTAGGTATTTAAGTTCAGACAGTACCTTATTGCTTAAAATAAATAAATTCTTACAGGACGTATTTTTGTACGAAATGAAGCGAGGTGAAATATCTTCATTACCGCTATGATTCATTATCGTATTGAAAACTATTAGAAATAAATGAAAAGCTCTTGTTTATGTAAAAAGGATTGATAGGAAATTTTCATAGTAAACTAGCTTTTTGCTAAAATTCCGTAGCCATACTGCGAAAAAGGTCTGAAAATCCAATGCATAGATTCATTTTTAAAATCGAATTAAAAAATAAATAATATAAAAAAAACTTTTTAATATACAACGCTTTTATAAATGGACTAAAAAGTAGAAAATAATATTTCTCAGTCCCATAGAATTTGTTTTGATAACTTTTGATTTTGAAATTTTA
>NW_016161321.1:15620-16928 GCF_001687245.7 Rhagoletis zephyria
GTCAGTTCCATTGTTACGAGATAATGTTCCAGTTTACGGACACTTGGGAAAATCATTGGTAATCATCAAATTATTTCGTCAAAAGGTAAATAAAATGGAGGCATCTAAAACCCCAGTATTACGAATCCGGGATCGGAAATTAACTTTTTTTTAATATTACAAAAGTTATCTGTAGAAAATACATTCCGAACATTATCTACGATAAAAACTAACAACCTTTCTTGAAACCTTCTTGAGTACTAATAACTAAAATAATTATGATTTAAATTCGGGTACGCCAGATGCAATATTTTTGCGCGCACAACTCCTTTTTGAGTTTTACTCCGATCGCCAAGCGAAATAAAGCCATTGTGGCCTTATTGCGTATGGTGTTATTGCACCCCATCGGAATTAGTTACCTTATACCTAATTCGTTTTTGGCGACAGAGCACTAGTACTGAATATTAGAAATTTGGTTCACTAGTTCGGAGTTTCCCTGCAGGGCAAATTCTGTAAATACATACATATACACACCTGTGTACGCAACGTTTATTGACCGGATCGCCTAAGTGCAGACAATTCTACTGCTTATGTACATAGTATAAATGTACATATGTATGTATGTATCAGGGCCGGCCGCAGAATTTCTCTTTGGGGGGTGGTTTGTATAAAGTCATTCGCAAAAACCAAGAACATCACTGTTTTATTTAGAGCAGCCGTGCCCAGCGCAGGGCACTTGCCTATTGAATTCTGCCAGCGCAGGGCACTTGCTTATGGAGTTCTGCCGGCGTTGGGCATGCCTCATTTAGAGTATTCAGTATGTTGTATTTAAATATGGATATATTTCACCACAACTCAAAGAAAAGTCTCATGATGCGTTATTTACTAAATTATTGTGCTTTCAATAATGCAATTCGCCGAAATCCTTTTAATACTGAGTCAACATTAACATCAAGATTGCGATGAATACTGACAGAAGCTAGTAAATCCTGACGTCAGAGAGAAAAGCTACAGAGTTTTACTATATTTGGCCCACAGTTTCGTGAGTATATTGATTGCTTCATGTGTTTCGAAACTTTTTTGTGTTTGTCGCACGGTGTTATCTTTTCAAACACAATATTTGACTGCAATTTTGTATATATTTATTGGTTTTTATTCACAGAGTTCAATTTTGCTTGATTAGCAATTTTATGACTCCCGTTTTTTTATACCCGAGCGCACTTGTGCACAAGGGTATATTAATTTTGTTCACATAACGGTTGTTTGTAACAGCCAAAACGAATCGAGATAGATATAGACAAATGTATACATAAATGATCAGGATGAAAA
>NW_016161321.1:18798-52807 GCF_001687245.7 Rhagoletis zephyria
GCGTGGCTACGCCCATTTTTCAAAAATTTATAATATTCTTATTTTTCGTCTGAAAATTATTACAAATATCAATTTTGAGTGAATTATCTTCAGTAGTTACTAAAATATCGCAGTTTTGTATTTCTGGAAATTACCGTTATATGGGAAGTGGGCGTGGTTACTGTCCGACTTCGCCCATTTTCAATACCAACCTACCTTACCAAATTTCGTTGAGATATCTAAATTTTTGCGCGAGTTATCGTCTACACGGACGGACGGACAGACGGACGGGCAGACAGACATGGCTTAATCGGTTTCTCTATTCATTCTGAGCATTTATGTATACATTTGTCTATATCTATCTCGATTCGTTTTGGCTGTTACAAACAACCGTTATGCGAACAAAATTAATATACCCTTGTGCACAAGTGCGCTCGGGTATAAAAAAATACATACTTATTTTTTAGGTACATTTATCTACTTTTAGGTTAAGTTTTCCGCAGATTGGGTACAATTTGAAAATTTAATTTTCCATCCCTGATGGAACATCAGCTGTAAAATATGACCAGAAACTGATGGCTACTTGTTCAATAAACATACCTCAAACTCTAAATTAAACATACCGGGCAGGGTTGCGTGAAAAAAATTAATTTATTTAGCACTCAATTAGACACAACCAATTAAGAATTGAAATTTTATATGGTAAATCGAGCTCAGTTAGCGCCTTAATGGAGAAAACTGCCTGTCTGTAAATATGTACTTTAAGTACCTATGTTTAAAAAATCATCTCATTTCAATTTCAGAAAAAAATAAACTTCGTGCCGTTGTACAAAAATTGTAGAAATTTACGAGGTGTATAACTCAATCTGAGCCGAAAATTAAATGGAAATTCTAACGCCGGTAAATTTACGACCCACTCAAGATAGCCTTACCCATATGTATGTCTTGGAATTTATAAATGGCCCTTAATTTTTGTCTGGCCTATAATTACTACATTATTTAGTTATAGAACTATGCCATATTAAAATTTGAGCAATTCTATAATAATTCGATTTTTTTATTATTATTCATGGCAAAGCTGTCTGGCAATTAGAATAGTGATTGCGAAACGTTAATCTGATTACCGATTAAAAATTAAAGATTAAAATGTTAATCGCGATTAGCGATTAAAATTATTTAATCGTATTCATCTGTACGACCAATGGTACAATTTTTTTAATCGTTAGTCGTCAGTTGTCATTACGATTAATTACTTTGAATCATTGAAATTAAAAAAAAAATCTGATGACTAGACCACGTTTGTCCAAATTTGAAACAAAACACGAGTTCTAGTTATTGTTTTGTGCCTCATGCTTATAAAAAATACATAATATATAAAAAGTAATAATTATTATTATAAGTATTTAATACGTAAATTGGGAATTTTTTACAATCCATCGCACATGTGTAGTGGGATATTAAAACCTAGTTTCCATAACGTCTGTTGGCAATAGATCTTAGTGAAAATGCACACTAAATTGTTTAGATTGCTGAGGAAAACCGGTTTAGCCATACCCGATTAACTGGCCTTGTGTGCATTAGATGATTTCAGCATACATTATTTAATCACCGAACCTACTTAATAAAATTAAGGGTTATTGATTAAAAATAAATTTTTTTTAATCTCGATTACGATTAGCTGTTTAATCACATTTATATTAATCATGATTAACTGTAATCGGATTGAATTTAATTGAATTAACTAATTGATTAAGAAATCAATCGATTAGTTAGTGCCAACACCATTCTCAGGTGCCGCATCTGCTATTGTATCCCTATCTAATTTGTATAAGGAAAGATATTTAAAAAAACGTTGTTAACTATCGCGCTATTAAGAATCCACAATCAATTAAGAAGTATTGCTACACTTCTCTATTTTTGTTTTTGCTAAAGTTCTGGGCTGGATTCTGTAACTGCGAGAAGATGCAGTGTACACCGAGTGCAAAACTCACAACCAAAAATTCAGTGAGTTTTTCGGAAGAGAAGTGTACACAATTTTGAGGGCTAAAACTCATTCTCACACCTGCACACACTTCTCGCAAAATGAAGAGTGCACACAATTTTAAGAGTACACTTGAAAACTCACAGTTAGAGAATCCAGCCCCTGAAACGAAAAAAGATTTGTTTCAAAACAGCGGGACTGGAATTGAGAGGGATGAGTGATTGCATTTGATTTTTAATTTGGGTTTGTAAGGTGCGTTATAAATTAGTTTTCGAATATGAAGTGATAAACCGTACTTTATATAGTCATAGTTTAGCAGTTAGGGGGGATCGGTGTGTTTTCACCCACAAATTTAGTACCGCGAATACAGGTAAGCAGTTTTGTGTGATAAAACTCTTCCCAAAATATTTTTGCTAAGTATATATGTATTCGTTAGCTTGATCCGTCGAAACTGCCTTTAAAAGGTCAGATTATCATGAAAAAATTTTTATTGGACAATTTTTGTTTTTCGGGAGAGAGCTTTATTTTCGTATCTGAACGTTTACAAACATTCGTGTTTCTAAGCATAAATTCATATGAATGATATGAAGGTATTTACACATGTCCGCAGGAAAGAAGTAGGGGTATGTCCTTTGTGCAAAGTCTAGTTATTGATGAAAACTACAGCTGAAGAGGATGGACATGATTGTGCTTGAACCTTTTTGTTGTACATACATATATTATGGAAATCTATAAACCCTTAATGGCAGCAGCTGTTTTTGGCAATGCTACCCAATGAAAATCTGCTTGTGACATATAAAAGGGTCAGAAGCACTCATATACAAAGAAGATAATAATTATGACCTCAATTATTATTATAACGGCATTACATTTTCCTTCGGTTATTTAACGCATAGTACTTATATTGGTCGTTTGTTGCTTATCATTAGCTGTCACCCTTTAATGGCTTGACACAGTGGAGCATAACTTAAAATGGTTTTAGTCTCATTTGAGTGCAAGTGAAATATTTGCAGTTGTTGCGTCAATTAATATGGCTAAAACTATCTTAATGGCAAGAAAGGCAAACAAAGGCATGTGTGAAGGATATTCAGCAAGTTAAGCTAAATTAAATTTTGAAAATGGGTAGTTATTTTGATGGCAACTGCTTAGCAGGCTCATAAATTATAAATGTAATGAGAAAAATGCAAACATGGTACAGAGGAAACTTTTCCTTTGTCCAGTGTGAGAACACGGGGTGTTTTACTTTTTAGAAAGTACAAATTTAAAGAACGAAAAACTACACTGAAGATGCCTCAACGCCGAAATCTGTTCGTTTGTCTCCAAAACAATTTCAACAATAGCCCATTCGCCACTTCTCTGCTCGCTTGAGTTGGTTTATCAAAATTATAGTTGTGTTAAAATTAGAAATTTGACAAATTTGTATATGTATTAGGGATGTTAATCATGGAATCCCGATCTTTTTTAAGTCCCGAAAATTCCGAGATTATTTGCCAAGAATCCCGGGATTTTCGGGATTTTTAATTTGCAATGGTGGCAATAATAGAAACGCCTTATGTTGACCAGTTTTGGCTATATTCCTTTGGTTTATTTAATATTTGATATCTTTTTTATAAATGTTATACATATAACACTGTGCGACAGGCAATTTTACACACAAAAAAGTCAATATATTCGCGAAACCATGGACAAAAAAAAAAAAATAAAATTCAGTGCAATGTACTTGGAAATCACTGCTTACCACTACAACACAGCGGACGCCATTTTAAAATGTTATCCTTAAATATCGTTTAAATTTTGCAATACTTTTTTTCTAAATTATGTGTTAAGGACTGATATAAATTCGACAACATCCTCGTATATCGTCCATCTAACCTTATTAGCTTAAAAAAATAAAATTTATTAAACGGGCATTTTGAATAAATTTCGTGCTTGTGAAATTTTAATTTTAGTTAATTCTACATAATTTTCTCTTTCATTTGGTACCCAAATTTTCGTTCTACATTGCACTGAATTTTTAAAATAATTTTTGGAATTAATCATATTTTTTTAATTATAAAATAACAAAAAAAAATCCTGTTGTCAGAGAGAAAAACTAAAAACGCAGATTTTCTATCAGGCAGCTTCTGAAATTCAGTTCCGAGTGAATTTCAAGCCCTGCCGATTTGAATTCAAAGCTGCCTGTATATTTGGCCTATCGTTTCGTGAGTATTTTGATTGCTTCGTGTTTATCATTCTTTTTGTTTTTTTTGTCACACGGTATTAACGGTACAACTTGCATTCTGTTCTTGTAATTTTATGAAGCCAAAAACATTTTATCTTACTTTATAACCATCAAAATATCTATCTAACCACTACAAAACAATCTTCACTCTTTTTCGTGCTTATGTTTAGAATATGAAAAATTGTGTGTTTCTGCGGTATTTTTGCAGTGAAAATCTGATATTTTCCAAGTAAATCTGGTTTTACTGTAAGGTGAAATAAGATGAAAAAGACCAAGCAGTGAGTGAATGTCTCGAATTTTGATACGATTTGTGCCCAAAGAAACAATTTGTGTCTTGGAAGTATGAAAAAGCATCTGCGAAGCGCAGAACGTAATCGTTTTCGAAAAAAAAACAAATGCATTTTAAGGTAGTTGAAATCAAATTTAGAGTAGGATAATTGACTGCTTCTTAGGGCATCACCATGTTAAATAAATCGGTTCGTTGCAGGGGAGAAAGAGAGAATTGAAATTATTCATTCTTGAAAATAAAGCACTTTAAAATTAATTTAATTTCCTGCAGGGTTGCTATGCAATACAACTCCAAATCTCAGCTCCAAATCTCCCTTTTTGGTCACCAATTCTGGCAAGAGTCGTTCATTTCGTTTAGCGCGTGTAACACATTGGAAACAACCGTCCTCGAGCCACGTCTGTTGATGGCGACATGAATATTTTAAATCGGGGTAGCGATGTTATGAATTAGAGAAGAGATGAAAGTGCCTAAATATATGTCGTTCGAGAAATTGAGGTAGATCTTATGTGGTCACAACCACAGTCTTTGTATGTATGTCCCTGCCAAAATTTAGATAAGACATCCGGACATTTTTTTTGCAAAGCATATCTTCGAAGAAAAAAAAGACAAAAAATTCCTCGAATACGAGTTAGAACCCATAAAGATACCATAAAGAAATTTGAAACTAGGGATGTGCGATTAATCAATTAATCGAACAAGCTGATTACTCGAAAGCCGATTAATTAATTAATCAGNCCGTCCTCGAGCCACGTCTGTTGATGGCGACATGAATATTTTAAATCGGGGTAGCGATGTTATGAATTAGAGAAGAAGAGAAATTGCGTAAATATATGTCGTTCGAGAAATTGAGGTAGATCTTATGTGGTCACAACCACAGTCTTTGCATGTATGTCCCTGCCAAAATTTAGATAAGACAACCGGACATTTTTTTGCAAAGCATATCTTCGAAGAAAAAAAAAGACAAAAAATTCCTCGAATACGAGTTAGAACCCATAAAGAAATTTGAAACTAGGGATGTGCGATTAATCAATTAATCGAACAAGCTGATTACTCGAAAGCCGATTAATTAATTAATCAAATAATTATTATTAATCAGAATCTAATTAATTTGATTAATCAGCAAACTGATTAATCATAACCTGATTAACCAGAAATCTGAGTAATTGCTGTTATATTTTGTTTTACATATAGGTATGTATACAAAAATAGAAAACAATTTATACATATGTATGTTCATACATAGTATGTACTACATAGTATGTACTTGTTTGGCATTTTTTTTATTAACAAGAAAAATTTTGAATGGAAAGTGGACCTCAGTGCGAAAATTATTTTCTTTATAAAACTAACAAACGTGTGGATAAGACATTTGTAAAAATTTTTAATCAACCAAAAAATAACAAATTAAAGCTTTAAATGCATTTTTATTACCTTTTTTACGTTTTTGAAATCAAGTTCAAAGTAAATTTTTTGATTGAGTTTAAAGTAGGTTGTGTTGAATGCACTGTCAAATAATTTGCGATGCATAATTCAAATGTTTGGTAAGAAAAATATATAGTAGAACTGTTGTAGTTATATATTAAATTGTGTGACTGCCTTATCTATATTANAAGAAAAATTTTGAATGGAAAGTGGACCTCAGTGCGAAAATTATTTTCTTACGTGATAGCTATATGCGGGACAGTTGTCAGAGGTAGGTTTACAGTGCTGATAAGTTTTATTTGTTTGTTGAGGTGGACATAGGGGAGGANAGTTATTATATTTAATTACAGAAGTTGAGGTTGTGTTTCGTGTTTGTTACATAATGTTAGAATTCACTGATAAGCTTTATTTGTTTGTTGAGGTGGACATAGGGGAGGAGGGGGGGATGCGCGTCCAAGATGTGTTTGCCTTCAAAAAATAACTATTTTGTGTAAAATACACGACACGAAAATGACGGTTGCGACATTAAAATATGCTTTGCTTCAATATATAGTAAAATATTTAGTACTTGCACGAACAACTAAAAAATTACACTTTTACAATAAGACGAATTATTCTCTCCACTGACAAAAAAGACTGACTGAAAAAGAAAATAGACTACGAAAGTCAGTCTTGTCAATTTTGAAGAAAATTAACCTCTGATTTGAGTTTGTTAATGGTACGACCTAAAGTATAAAGCTATGTGACTTTGATATAAATTTCGAAATTTTTGCTTTCAGTCTTGAAAGTTAGATTTATTTACGCTTACTTACTAGAAATAATACACTTAAATTCTTAAGTTTGTTTTCGTTTCATTCGGTATCGAATACCGTGGCATGAGCCCCATCAAGAAATTTTGAAACCAATCGAAAGTGTAAAACAAAATTTGGTGTCCGATATGAAAAAGAATGCTTCATATGCGTCTTTAGACATTCCTACCTCATTAGCGAAATAACTTTACCACAAAGTTACAGCCTTTGTAGTTCCTACAGCTTACTTCGGTTTGGCCTACGAAACACAAGTTTTTGTACAAACACATCTAGGCGGCTTGCCTGAAAATTGAGCCATCTCCATCTACGTAGTATGTACATATGTATATAGGTATGCAAACAAAGTTTAGAAAGTGTTGTAAGCGAAGATAAGGCAGAGGTAAATTTTAATCATTGAGGTGGAAAATTATTGCGTTTAACCTGCTGCACGCTTACAAAATTCTTTTACAAAAGTTTCGTTGCTCGGTCTGTTGAAGAGCTTTTCGGATTTTCTGGCAGTAATGAACATTATTTTTATGGCTATTAATTTCTAATTTGTGATTCGCGGTTCTAATATGCCTTAAGGCCCGTCTACATACAGCTTCGGAAGCTAAAGATAAAAACATGCATTAATATACAGCCGCCCACAAAGCGAAAACTTGGCAACGCCAACGCCAACATACAGTAGAAAGATAGCCAACACTCAACTTTTTGCGTGCATCAGTTGTCTCTAATAATTAAAAGTATGTGAAATATGTTTTTTTTTAAATCAAATGCGGACGTGAAATAACGTTTTCAGTGCAATTATTGATACGAAATATTAATTTATCAGTCTTTAGTATGTTAATTTACTGGCCAAAACACACAGTGAACGCTTAGCTTATTACTCGTGTAGTGCTTTGTTAGAGAAGAGCGGATAGCGCGTTACATTACTTGGACATTTATGAATTTTTACTGGACTTGTTATATTGAAATTTGAATAACACATTATTGCCTTACCTTATAATTTTGAGAGCAAAATGCCTTGCAAACGACATCATTAGCATCAAAATTCGGTCGCATTTAATGACGGAATGCTGATGATTTCTACAAAATGTGGATGAGACCCTAAGTCGTGTGAGCGGGAGTGAGAGTAAATAAGAAAAACTAAATTTTTGGGATGAAACTTCTGAAAACTTCAGACTTGCACTAATTAAGAACACATTCATCAAATTTACTTGCACTTCCAGCATTCCCGTCGTAGAAATACCTTTACGCCTAAAAAAATTGGGTATGTGACAGCCTACAGTCCGGTGCAAATCTGTTCGATGGCTCTGTGGTTCATAGCGAGAGCATTTTTTATAGCCGCCTGTATGCACGAGTATATTTATGTATATGTGAGTGGGCGGCTCAAGTTTTAGCTCAGTGACTTTCCATTTATGTACTAAGTAAATCTGTTATGCGCTTTATTAAAAATTAGCATTCAGCACTATGCATATTGCATTTTACATATTTAGGCGCGGAATCATTTTGGAGACCAGCTGTGAGCAGAAAGAAGAGAAGGGATGTGAAAGTGCGGCATAAAAGAACTGCGTTGCGCCTAAAAAACGACTATATTCTTGCATAAATTTACGGCTTCATCCGCCTTGTTATGTATGTATGTATGCGTTACATACTATGTATATGAAAAAGGATGAGAAAACAATTTGCCCAACATTCAAATTTGTTATAAAAGCTTTTCGCAGCTCTTTTTTAGAGAGAGAGAGAGAGGAACGCAATTGCATAAATTTACATTTCAGTGCGGTAACAGAAAATAAACCAAATCTAGCAAGAAGGATTTTGTAAGTCTCTGCTAGCCTATGTGCATGAAAATCTATTTGTTAGTTTGTTTGTGCGTTCGTGTTTGCATATATGCGTTGAGGCTGGTTGAGCGCGCGCGTCCAGCAAGACACTGCCTGCGTTGTACCTCAATCTCGTTGGCTGGATGCTGTGGCCTTGATGTCTGCTGCCTGGAGCTTGCTGCCCGGCTCGGTCGTTAGCAAAGTAATTTAGCATAATTTTTCATCTATGTCACAGTCACACTTAAGCTTCGGCAACGATAGTGAGTAAAATGAGAAGAGCTGCGAGAAAGCTGGGAAAACACTTAGTTGCAAGCAAAATGAAAAACTATTAAAGCATATTTGAGGCGGCTGGTTGAGCTCCATGTGGTTATGTTCGCCAATAGCAACAGGAAACTAGCAATTGAGGTTAAGAATCTTTCCCATGCAAAAAATGTCCGAACAAACAAGCGTAGCTACTCTGTTACGTAAATGCTTAAAAAATACACAGGCTGCTCAAACTGAAAAGAGGAAGAAGCAGGCAGCAGCAGTGGGTGTACTAAAAAAATTAACTTTTCACGCCATTTATGCACACAATTTGAGCTGCCAAACCAAGAGTTTGTATGCCGTGTTTGCGTTGCATATTTTTAAGGGCTTAAAATTTTAGCGGCTGTCGCACACTGGACAAAAATCAACGTTAAGCCAAGCTAGCCACTAGTACAAACTTACACTTACTAAAATTGAATGGACTACAAACTTGAATATACAATCTTTCTAAGAAATCTAATTTGAAAACTTGAAAATTTTACAAACAGTTGTTGATTGCATTTTAAATATTGTACGAAGTTTGCAATTTGGATTTACACGATTTTTGTCAATGAATTAGCCTTATTTTTATAAAAAAAAAAAACTAAGTAAACGACATAACAAAAAATAAATTATTAATACTTGTCAATTTGTGATGCGCTTGTAAATTTAACACAAGGTGTAGGTATATTACACAAGTTTATTAATGAGTTTATTTAGGCGAAAACGTACTAAAATTTCTAATGTTTTCAGTCACTCGAAAAAATCATAATTGTTCTTGTTTTAATAGCTTTGGCAAGTTCTCAAGTTCTCAAATATATATGTTCATATTAGAGGCACTGGACGTTGGCATCAAATACAACATATTTGTGAAGTTTCAAGAGTTTACCACGAAATTAAATAAAATGGTAGCATTCACAATATTTGTCGCAGCTATTTGGTAATTTTTGAAATTTTACGATTTTTTCTTTTTAATAATTTTAGATGCTACAAAAGATTAAAATTAAACGGGGAAAATGTTCTTCTTGCCAAAACGAACGAATTTAGTGTAATTAAACTAGTGTGTCACCAAATGAAAAAAGAAATACATTGGCTATAATATAAAAAGCCAAAACTCCATTTTTACAATTTCTATTGTCATTCATTAATTATTCATTGTATTTAATTAACTTATTTAACGGTGACCTTGAGTTAAGGCGTGCGAGTAAACGTGTTAGATGCATATGGTGCTACGGGGCGTATACGTTACTTACGAAACTACGGGTATATGAGCATGAGTCGTTATGTTTGCTTTTTTAGTATATGTATCTTCTTTAAATTTTCGTTTAAATACATATTCGCGCTGAAATCTTATGCCGAATTTCCACTAGGCATTGAAATGCCAAAAACTATATGCCATTTTAAAAAATGCCATGTGGAAATGAACTTAATGACAATTTTTTGAATGTTTTTTAAGTTAGTTGGTCTAACTTTATTTGCAAATGGGACGGAATGAAATAAGCGTCACTTTGCCATCGATTTTAATATGAATTCAGTTCTTTATTATTTTATTAATTACTTCGCGCAAATTCTAACATATTTATTTATGTCTGTGTGTTTGTAAACATATGCACATATTTTTTATTTTTGAAGTGAAATGGTCTCCCGTGCGCGTTCTCGTGGACTGTATTATTCCTTCTGTCTGTTGGCTTTCTTTTTTTCTATAGTGTGATGCAGCAGTTCAAGAAAGCATTAGGGTGCGCGCAAAAGTGGCGCGTAATCTCGGGATCTATTTGCATTGTGAAGCGGAAGCTTCAACAAATGTACATATGTAATGACATGATTAATTTTTAATGCCCGACTTTGAAATTTGTAATTTTTGCCATTTAATGCCTAGTGGAAATCCAGCATTATTCTTTATGCAAAACTGAAGACCAAAACCACTTACACATGTACATATGTATACGCATTGACAACAATTCGATGTTTGAATTTAATATTTTAATTTACTTTTCTGGTCTGTGTTAAACTTTTTATTTAGAACTTTTAGAAAAATTTTGAGTATGCAATATGTATCAGAGTTTAATGAGCTATAAAACTGCATACCCAAAGTTTTTCTAAAAATTCGAAATAAAAAGTTTAAAGTTTCTGGGTGCAATTGTTAAAGTTTGTTGAATTTTCATATTTTTTTTTTAGGATGTGTGAAATGTGGAATTATGTGACGCTGGTTGGGTAAAGTGCTAGATTTTTATAAAAAAAAAATATAAACGTTAACTAAACGAAAGAAAAATAGCCAAAACTAGTCAAAACGTCACTTGACTTAATCAGCTGACAACAAGTGTATTTAGATACTCATATAGTACAATTCGCGTTTGCAAAACAGCTTTTACTGACGCCTTGCAATAACCTTAATCCTGGCGTGCCACTTTTGTTGAAATAATGATATCTGTCACACTTTGTTAAGAAATACATATGTTATGTGAAGAAGCTGAAAAAATTTTTAACAATGACATAAAAGAAGTGCAAGGATATCAAGCAAACCCAATGTAGGAAATATAAAAATACTCGTACGTAAAAATGTAAGAACTATAGAAATCTATGTATGCACGAAACATGTAGAAGATTAATAAACACAAAGCCAAAATGGAGAGGAAATTGTAAGGGATCCGTCTTTACATTTGCTTTAAATGAATGTGTTTGAATAAATAAATATGTAAGTATAATGTGCTGGCTAAAGTCCGAGCGAATGTTCGGCTTCGGTTTGCCGACTAATCGGTATTATTTTCATATTCAACTGCCCTTCGGTCGTTTTTTTTGTCGAAGCCGAAAATTTCTGCTTTATTTTTTTTAACATGTATTATAATTAAAAAAAAATCAGTTGTCAAAAGATGTGGTATGGCAACTCTTTCTTAAAATCAACTGGCTGACGGCTGAGAACTTTGGATTTTGAAATTTGAATTAAGGAATTGATGAGAGAGTTTTTAGAGACGCTGATGTTTTTCAATATTGGAATCTAGTATTTCTTAATGTGTTGCTAAAAAATATTTTTCTGCTCCACTCACCACCCACCACCGGTCGCAGGACAAACACCCCTGGTGAGATTGCAAACAAATTGCTGTTTTTAGTCACAACTTGTTACTCATAATTTTGGTATATGTAAAGTTCATATAAACAAAAATTATTTTGCATTTTACTTACTTTTATAAAAGTAAGAGTAGAGCGCGTTTTTCTTTGAAAAATCGATTAATTTAATTTTGTAGAAAATTGGATTCGGTTTCGGTTCGGCTTCGTCCGCAAATTAGACTTCCGATTGAACTCTAGTGCTGGCAGTGTTTGTTTTTATCCTCATTTGTAAGTTTTACTTTAATAAGCTAGTACTGGTGCAGATATCGCGAGTTTTGAATCATAACTAGTTCGCGTTAAGTATTATTCCATTGTATGCAAGTATGAGGAATTTACATAATAAAGGGGATGAATGAGAAAATTGTCCTCTATTGAAACCAGCGAACTATAGACCTCTGACTCACTTTTTTGAAAGTTGTAAACCATAACGGGACTCGTAAATTTAGATACATTACAAAAACTGCTCGCGATGCTTCCACAGAACCCCGTCTTGAATCTTGAGAAGATAAGAGTACTTATTACCCTGCTATTTTTCGAAGCTGTCGTTAAATACGAAATGAGTAGCAAAGCCGTTTCGAAATTTTCGAAATTGAATTCGTTCTGAATTAGAAATTTATTTTACACTGTAGGGTACGTATGCACCCACATATGGATGTACATATGGGTTTTTGTATGCATGTATGTATGCATGTAAAAATGGTTCTTCGGCCTACGCGTTTAGCACCTAATGTGCGCCTTATTATCTTGATAGTAATTTCGCTTGGCACTTCTCCAGCTTTTTTCCTTGCCTATCTCTTCCTCGACTTGCTCAAAGTTTTTATAAATCTCTTACATAATTTTCATACACAATAGTGCAGATGCCGATGAGAGATGCACGCAAGCGAGAAATTCCTATTTTTCAGAATTTCCTTAGTGCACAGTGGAAGGATCCGGCAGAGCAATACACTAAAAATTTTTATAGAACAGTGTAATAAGGAAGATAGGCTTGGCTGGCCATATCGAAAGAAATAAATCACTTAGATGTTAAAACTTTTTTAAACTTATGATTTGCTTGGTTTATTACTATTAAATTTCTCTCTTATTAGATATGAACATATGTAGTATATATAGCACCTAAGAACACAAATTCGAAAGCGAAAAGCACTTCCGCTTTAGATGCCGCCGCATTCTGTTTCCACGGTCCTTTCTCTTTTGTAATGAAGTAGTTATGCACGAAAAATGCATTCAGCTTACAAAAGGAGAGGGAGGAGAGGAGATTTGAATGTAGAGCAGGATGAAGTTATTAACAATGCAGTGCTTGGTTACTGTTACAGTTATTATTCCCTCAGCCGCGTTATAAACACGTTTCTATTGAGTAAAAGCGTTAATAATATCATAATGGCAATAGTAACTGCAGCAGAAGTTAGAGATGCAGCTTGGTTTTGTTGCAGTTAAGTACACTGAGAAAAGAATTTAGTTACGTCAACTAGATACATATGTTTCTCTCAACATATGATGTGGTTATAGTTAACGAATCTTGGGCTGAGAGGAATATATATATGTATAATATAAATATTATTTAGCTGACACTTTTCTCAATATATGGAATACAAATGCAAACTGGCCAGCCTAGCGGTTACATAATAGAGTGAAGGCTTAGAAAGCCAACAGAGCGTAAGCCATAAGAAAGAGATAATCTTTCCGTAAGTTAGAGAAAATGATTTCAATTCTTAAATGCTATTTTCAAGAAGAATATGATGGTGGTTAAAAGAACTCACATTGCAAAGATTGAAGACATCTCTCGTACTCACCTAAAAAAGAAAAAAAAGTATGATTAGTCTAATTAGAATTTATTGGGCAAACCAAAAATTTATTTGAAAAATACTGTATTACTATAGAAATATGTATGTATAAAAATGTCCATCATAAATATTGATAACATCAATTCGCCACTTTAGTTCATTCTAATTATATTTTCGTTGAAATTAGCTTTCATTGCCGTTTCAGTTTTATTTTAAGCTCAGTTACCTACAGCGGGCACTAAATATGAAGTAAGATTAATACCCAAAAATTAACAAGATAAAGATAGACAAACATTTTATGACAGCTTATTAAGCAAATAACACGGTGCTTAAAAAAAATCACAAATTCCAAAACAAACAAATTAACAAAACATAAACTATGTTCACATTAGAACTTAAGTTAAGTAGTTCGGATCAAATTTCTCGGTGCACTCGAAATTCTGCCGTGGGCCAGAACAGACCCACCTACCGACGTGTATTGCGACCCGCTAAATCCAAATATGAGATCTGTTACACTCTTACGAAAATCGAAAAAATCGCAAACAATTCGCAATTTTCGCAATTTCCTCGAAATTTTGGAGGTATACGGGTCCAACGTACACAGATTTGGATTCTGCGGTTCGCAATACATAGACTTTGAAAAATGGAAATTCATGTGATGGAATTTTTTATTACATTTTTCGTAGCTTATTATTTATTTAAAACCTACTCAAATTGCTAATTGTTTTTATTTTTTAGCGGGGAAACCATCGCAGGCTAATGGTATTACTTTCAAAAGTACGTGGTATTTACATTGTTATTTTTGATTTATGCGTTTCTCAATCATATTGTTTTTTAAATACAATTTAAAAAATTATTACTGTAACATTTGTCTGTATTACTTCATAAGTATGTGGGTTTTTATTTCATGGTATTTTTAAATTCTTTCAGTTATTGAATTTTTTCTCAAAATCATAACAGTTGAAACGCATAAACTTACATACATTTGAGCATATGTCGGAACATACACGAAGCAGCAAAGTATTATGTGGAAAAATCCTTACGTACACTTTCAATACATTTGTGAATATGTGAATATTTAAATATGTATTTATAAATGTATCTGTGGTCTTAAAACAAC
Source organism: Rhagoletis zephyria (assembly GCF_001687245.7). Classification (NCBI taxonomy): domain Eukaryota; kingdom Metazoa; phylum Arthropoda; class Insecta; order Diptera; family Tephritidae; genus Rhagoletis; species Rhagoletis zephyria. The sequence continues at coordinate 33,584 of NW_016161321.1, forward strand.
TTAAGTGGCTTAAGGAGGTTTGATTTTAAATTAAAAAATAATAAGTTGCCCTTAAAAAAAAACTTATATTTTTTAGTAAGCTTCTATTAAAAGCGCATCGCAAACTACACCTATTGCTAGTTTATCATTAAAATATTGTTTGAGAACATAATGAAATATTGTCCTTAAAGCAAAATGGCATACCCCGATAAGTTGTTTTAATAAAATGCCACAAATGTGTATCCGTATAAATATGCAGCACATATATGTATATGTAGGTATGTATGTATGTACATACAAAAGGTGACAGGAGTTGCAAACGAGAAAATTTAATTTTAATTTTATAAACTATTTGAGACATTAAATGCGAATGTACACGTATTCGAAAAACGTACAACGGGATGTTCAGCACGGAAGTCTATTTTAAGTTGGAATGTGAAAGGAAAATTGTAGACAAAATGCATCTTCCGGTCTTTAATTGTTTGAAGTTCTAACACATGAAAGCATGAAACAGAAGTAATCTACATACATAAGTACATATGCAGACAAAGTAAAATTAAACTCACCCGAAGCCATGATAAAATGCTGGCACAATATAAATAATTGAAAAATGTTGCAAAAGCATTTAATGCACAAGAGATTATTTTCAATACATTAAGTATTTCATCGATTGACGTGCTTTAATGAAATAAAAAATGAAGAAGCTCAATGCTAAGCATGCGTCTTTATTAGATTGTGGTAAATGCAAAATTGTGATTAAACTAAAAGCCCCCTTCTTTGCACAATACATGTGTTTTGTGTGTTGTATTGTTATGCAATACATGTGTGGGTGTGTGTTTTTTAGTGTGGAAGGTGCCACTAGGCCAATTTGTTAGGTGTTCGTAATGTTATTCATGCCAGCATATATGCTTTTGTTAGTTTGACCGCAGGTACTGCAAAAATATATGTATTGCATAGTCACGTGCATTTTGAGTAGCAATGAATTGACTGAAGTAGGTGGAAAGTAGGAGAAGCCGAAGTAATAAAATGATACGAAGCGGGTAGATAAAAAAGTTAGGTAGTGAGGAGCACGTACTCAGCCTCTTAAGTTCTAGCTGCTGTGTATCAGATCAGATGAACGATCACATGAAAAAAAGCATGGTTAGCATGGACGCACGATCGAATACGAACGATTTCACTCTATTCCTTTTTCTACTACACAAAGTCATTTATGCGAAAGCGGCCACCGCTGTGCGTTAGTCATGGAAGTTGTTATGCCAGGTGGAAAGAATTAATGATTTGCACTACTTGGCAGGGGTAGGCAGATGGGTTCATTTAGTCACTTTGCAATATATCCAACGTTTATTTATTTTCTATATATTTATTTCTCTAAAATATTTATGTATAACCACCTGATATCGCCCTTAATATTTTATCAACTTCAATGATTAAGACCTCATATTGAAGAAGGTCAAATTTAGTCAAATTAGTTATTTCTAAAAAAAGTTATTACAATTTAATGAATTTTACACAATTTTTTAAGGCTAGCTTTACCGCTTCAGGTGAAAATACGAACATTTTAATAGGGTGACCAAATCCATAGTTAAAAAACAAGTTATATTACTTGCTTTAAAAACAACAGAGAATCTATATGCTTATTTGCATAACGCAAAACAAAATTATAGGGCCCTAAACCACACACATGTCTTGCGCAACCCGAAACATGTACAAGTAAATATTGTGGAAATTACTACACAATAAAATTGCGCAAACCTTATTTTGGAGAAACGTTGCTCAAGTAAATATGTGCAAGAGACATGAGTGTGCGTTGTATATTTTAATAGCTTCAGCTTTAAAACGCAAAAAAATATATTAAAACAAGTAAGAAAGTCTAAGTTCGGGCGGAGCCGAACATTAAATACCCGGCACAAGTATTAAATATATGTTTTCCACCTTTCCGAAAGCTACCGTTACATGATAAGCCGGGGTGTATAAATTTTAAGTAAATTAGCGTCCATAAATTTCGAAGTATTGAAATTTCAAGCATTTCTGAAATTTACCGTTATATGAAAAGCGGCCGTACTTTTAGTCCGATTTCAATAATTTTCAACGTTTTGCTTTTATGTGGCAAGCACAATAAAAATGCCGAGTTTGGTATAAATTGGTAGAACGGTTAACGATATACATATATGTGATCATAAGTGGACGGTGCCACGCCCATTTTCCAAAATTTTACCATAAACGTGTTTCTTGGTACAGCATTGTTGCAAGTGTCAATTTTGAATAAATTAGCTTTAGATTTTACTGATTTATCGAAGATTCCGTATTTCTCTAAATTACCCTTATATGGACTGTGGGCGTGGTTATGTCCANACGATATACATATATGTGATCATAAGTGGACGGTGCCACGCCCATTTTCCAAAATTTTACCATAAACGTGTTTCTTGGTACAGCATTGTTGCAAGTGTCAATTTTGAATAAATTAGCTTTAGATTTTACTGATTTATCGAAGATTCCGTATTTCTCTAAATTACCCTTATATGGACTGTGGGCGTGGTTATGTCCAATTTTAAAAATTTTCGGCCATTTGGTATGCTGTACCAAGCCCAACAACTGTGCTAAGTTTGGATGAAATCGGTGCAGCGGTTGCCAAGATATACACATGTAACCATAAGTGGGCGTGGCTACGCCCATTTTCCAAAAATTTATAATATTCTTATTTTTCGTCTGAAAATTATTGTAAATATCAATTTTGAGTAAATTATCTTCAGTAGTTACTAAAATATCGCAGTTTTCGTATTACCGTTATATGGGAAGTGGGCGTGGTTACAGTCCGATTTCGCCCATTTTCAATACCAACCTACCTTGGATTAACGGAAACCTACATACCAAATTTCGTTGAGATATCTCAATTTTTGCTCGAGTTATCGTGTACACGGACGGACGGACAGACGGACAGACGGACATACGGACAGACATGGCTTAATTGATTTCTCTTTTCATTCTGATCATTTATATTTGCATTTGTCTATATCTATCTCGATTCGTTTTGGCTGTTACAAACAACCTTTATGTGAACAAAATTAATATCCCTTGTGCACAAGTGCGCTCGGGTATAAAAAAAAATTTTGTTTTTTCTACGCATATTTTACATCACGATCTGAACACCGAAATCAAAACTGGACTAAAAATTGCGCAGTTGTCGTACGCGACAAAAATTATTGTACAATAATGCAAGCATGAGCAAAATATGAAAATGACCTTGATTTTAGCAAAATAACTGCAATTTAGTTCAAATAACCCCATACACCACACAAACGACCGACGCAAGCCCGATATGGCGCAATGCCTTTGTGTGGTTTAGGGGCCCTATAACAGCAGCGTGTGCAAAGGAATTGCGGGTTGTATTTCCCTTATAAGATTTACCAAATCAGACTTACCCATAAGTAAATATAAAATTTGAAGACTTTAAATAACAAGAAAAAAATTATTTGCCTTTAAACTAGTAAATATTAATCATAGTTTTCAAGAATTCATTTCCGCCAGCCAAAAGTATCAAAATGGGGCATTTGTGAACAAAAAAGCATCAATTCTTAAAATTAAAAAAAAAGTACCAAAAATGATACAATTGTATCAAAACGGCAACGCTGGTGTGGACGCCTCTGGCTATCAGCAACCAGCGCCCGAGTTCATCGGCGTAGTCGTGCCACAGCGCCAGTGTACTAGCTTCACTACACGGCGCACAGTGAAAAGTAATTCAAGTAATTCTGGCAAATTTTGTTTAGTTTCACTTTTATTTCAACATATTTTGATTAAAAGAAAAATACTGATAAAAATAAAATTTTTCCTAAAAACAGGGTTGAAATCTTGAGATTCCTGCCCGTAGTTTGTTTGTCAGTCAAATATGAGTGGCATTGGTAGCACGGCCGAGTAATCATAGCCAACTTATGTACAGTAGTCGAAAAAATTATAGCCGCACCAAATTTTGACAAATTTTAAAATATTGTTTTTGTTGTTATTTAATTTCGGTTACTTTTTTATGGTTCGTTCTTTACCAACATCCGTATAAATACAAGTTTAAAGGCAATGTCACACGATTGGGTATTTGCTAAAATTTGGTGTAAATCGTATCCCAATTGTTTGAACACCCAAAATATTTTTCACTATCCCAATCACGAAAATTAATTTATTGAAATTAATTTATTGATAGAGCATCGCTGTACTGTACCAATCTTTTGAATGCAAAAAAAAAAAATGTCCCACTTTTTTTTACCAATAGCCCAATATAAAAATTTACAAATCCGTACAAATGTACCAATCATGCCTTAAAAATCTATGCAATTAAAAAAAATAATTCTACAAATTTTCGTTAAAATTTCGAGTTTTTTAATTAAATTCTGAGTATGTAGTTTTGTAGCCCATTGAATTCTAGTAGAATAAAGTACACGTTTCAAATGGCTAAAAATGTCGATTGATTTTTTAGAATTTTTAAAGATCGAAATTTGTACGAAAGTTTGTTGATTTTTTTTTTGAATATTGCACAAATGAGTAGTCCACTTGCAAACAGCGTTATATGATTTTATAATAGTGAGCCATAATTTAAAAAAACGTCTACAACAATACAACTACAAGTAACATCCAAATTGTATATTTCTCTTTATTATCTGAAAATTTGGATAAACAAGAGCCTAATAACATTAAAAAACAATATCGCAGTGTGGTAGTTTTTGCAAAGCTATATTTTTTTTTGCTTTTCGCGTTCGCTCTTCCATGAAGATTGGTCTGCTTCTTTTTTACGACGCCTTCCACTAGGCACCGAAACTACCACGTTTTCTTGCAGTTTTCTAAGTTCATCAGAAGATGGAGACTTTTGAAAGTGTATAAATAAGTATTATAGCGACTTTTGCAATAGTAGTTAACATTTGATGCTATTTTTTCAGAAAATAGAAAGATTTTGCACTGTATTGTTAGTGGACATGAAACTACTTTAAATACTGGTACGTTACTCACCAAAAACTAAAAATCTAAAAAAATTTACATAGCGCCTTTGAAAGTGGACTGCTCAAATTTGGAAACATGGATTTGCACGGGTTTTGTTAAAGAACGAGCTATTTTTTTATTTAAAAATATAACAAAAGTTCAATAACAACAAATATAATACGTTAAAACTTGGCAAAAAGTGGCTCGGTTATAATTTTTTGACCACTGTATGTATTTTTTTATATCTTTAATTGGACCTTCACATTGTACATAAAAGAAGTACATAACAAAATTAAAAAAAATATATGCCTTTCTTTGAAGCTCGTTTTGCCTTTTTCAAGTTTAAGTGCCTTAAACACCTGGGGGTTAGAACCCCCAAATTCCGCCCCCCTAAATACGGCCTTGCGCGGAACATTCTAATTTGATTTGACAGTTGATTGTTGTTTTTTATTTTTTTCCTTCATTTCCTCCCTTACTTTGATTTGATTTAGTCTATTCTCTCTTACTTAGAGACGGCAAATTACCTTCGCTCTCAAAACTGTGCTTATGGTGAATTACGTAATTCGAATACGACGTTTCTACGATTCGTAATTCGCTCTCACATTCGTATCTTGCTCTCCCATTCACCATCCAATTACGCTTCGAATTGTGAGTGGTTAAATAGCTAAATCAAAAATGTATTAAGTAAAGAAGTGTATGTTTGGGCAGAATAAAATTTTATGTATCAGGGGCATGTATTAAATAGATATATATATTTTTGGATTTCTGAGGACTGCTGTTATATGATAATCAAGAGTAGTTTTTTTAGATTTCGAATATTTGCCATAACATACTCAAATAAACTAAAAAGAATAATAATAAGAAGGTTAGGAAAAATTTAAATTGTTAGGCACTCCGCACATTACGCCCCTAATCATAGTAGAGTAATCGTTTTGTCATGTCAAAACGAATGCATGACGACTCGACTTCTGCACACTTGGGCGCCCTGCGTAAGCCCTGCTTGCGCGCACATTACACATTTTCTGGCCGGTCTTTCTCACTAATACACTTCCGCGAACATTTCTGCAACAAAATATTGCATACACGTTTATGGCTTAATACCATTGGCACGAGTTTTAGCACAAAATCATTAATTTTCAATTATTTTCTTCTGAAATGACAAATAATTTGTATTCCGAGCACAAAAAAGTAAACAAATTCCGATATCAAAACGGCAAGCGCCTTACAATGTTGGGCAATGCATATTTCACGGGGCAATACTTTGTTACCAACTTATGAGATGGTAACAAAATTTACCGGTTACGAGAGTAGAGAGAATGCGAAAAGGGTTTAAAAATTTACAGGAACTTTATTTACCGGTTACAAACTTTTTATTACCACCGCAGAATAGACCCGTTAATGTGTCTTAACATCTGTCAAATTTCTGTTTTAAATTTGTCCCGTTTTCTCATGTGGGCAACCTTCTGTCTTAACATATCACTTTCGAAATGGCATCAAGCGAATCAGATCGATCTGCACCCAAAGTAGATGGCGCGGTAAAATGAAAACTTAGTTGCCAAACTACAAAATGACAGCTGACGTTAAGACAACGATGGTAAGAAATTCGGCAAGACAGATATGGTTTAACAGTTGAAATTTGCGGTCTCCACCTGACATTTCTGTCTTACCACAGCTTTTTTAACAGAATCTGTAGAAGGTGGAGACGTGGGGTAATCCTTACGCAGCCACTCAGAAATGCAGACACTGTTGTTAACTAAGGGAATATGTACATCTATGTCGGCGCCTATAAATATGCAATGAATTCGTACGACATAAATGTCATTTACAGCTTAGACTTCTGTGTGCATGTAAAGCGGACGTGACACATATCGAATATTAGAAATATGAATAAAAAAATAAGGAACGCGATACCACCGACTTTACTAAGAAGTCGACAAGCGCTCGGCTGCGAGCATCATTGTGGCATAAATTACCCAGTGGGAAAAGGCAATGTATGGCAATTTACAATAACTTATGTGGAAGTTTTTCTTTATTTTTATAGGCATTTCAACGCATTTCCTAGTGTGGGAAACTTTTCAATTGGCTCTTCTTGGCAAAGGGGCATAAACATTGGTCGAAACATAATTTTCGCTTGCAATTTGTTTTAATTAGCTGTTTGTTTTTGTATTTAATAAAGGCTACTTCTAGCATATGAAACTGCACTTTGTTTATGTGTGCAAATAATAATTTGACTAATGAAGGCACGCTTTCAAAGTCAGCATTTGTGAATGAGGTATTGAAATCGATTACGTGTTCTGTATTTTTAGTTATTTTCGAACAACCACATTCAAGGTAATAATTAACCAAAAAATTGACGAAAATATAGAAGATAAGGGAAAAGGTGAGTACTTTTAAAACCTATGACCAGATGTTAGTTAAGTTTCATATTTGGTGAAAATACTTTTAAGTCGCCCGCGCCCACATCCCATATAATGGTAATTTAGAGAAATGCGAAATTTTCCATAAAATTTTAAATATTAAACCTAATTTATTCAAAATTGATGCTTACATTAAAGCTTAAGCAATATAACCAATTTTTGGAAAGTGGACGTAGACCTGTAACCATTACATCAATTTCTACCAAAATCGGTACAATTTTTATACTTGACACAAAAAAGCAAGACGTTGAAAATTCTTGAAATCGGACTAAATTAGACCCACTTTTCATACAACGGTGAATTTCAGAAAAGCTGAAACTTCGATATTTCCAAAATTAAGGACGTTAATTTACTCAAAGTTAATACTGACAACAATTCCTTGAAAAGATATAACATTATTATGGAGTTTTGGAAAATAGGCGTGGTACTGGTTCAAAAGAAAAAGTGTTTTCTAATAGCGTTCGCCCCAGGCAATGGCACAACTCTGAGTGTATTTCTGCCATGAAAACCAGCTTCTCATAAAAATACAATCACCCTTCGGAGTGGGCATAAAACTGTAGGTCCCACCCCTTTGTGTGACAACATCAAGTCGCACGCCACAAATCGGAGGAGAAGCCAAACACTAACATAATGTGTAAGCGCCAGTCTGTACTTTTATCGTCGATGCCTTTGCCATCCAACCAATTGCAAAAACGCCTATCTTACGGCACTCAAATTTTACAGGAGAGCGTAAGTAAAAACGGGCTTTTCTTTGAAGCCATTGCCTTGCTAGGTGGTATTTTCTTTAGTTGCTATTTTACACATCCGTTGTTTTAATTAAGGCTTTACGATTTTTATGCGTAAATCTCGCTGCCTGGAGTTCACGGTAACCGAATCTCATTTTTGCCACAACGGCGGTTTAGGCGGTTTTGCAACTGGTCGAAGGGCCATTTTGAAAAGGCTGCCAAGACTAGTAAATTTGTACTTATGTTTGTCATGTAATTATATGCGCATTGTTATTTTTTATTTGTTAATTATTTTATAAAAGTTTTCAGTTTAATTGTCTATAGATAATTGAATTAAATTTTAAAACAAAATTATAAGAAAAAAGAGCAATGTATCAAAATTCGAATTATGTAATTATTTTTTTTTGTAAATACGTAGATAACTATTAGAGTGGAATTTTGTGGAGAGAGCGACGAGACGCAAACCAAGCCGCCTGTACTCAGGAAACACGCTTTGGGCTGTAATTCGTCTGCGTAATTTGAGTTGATGGTTCACAACTGCGTACAGAACATTTGGTGTGTGTGAACGGACCGAGTTGCCGTGTTTGAATTTAGTCTAAAAGCGAGCATTCGACACCTGATTAGCGTGACTCATTACTCTTTCGAATGTAGCGCCTCTAGCTTCTATAAACAAATCCGTGTAGCTGTACCCGTCGTTCACATTAGAGTGTTTTTTTTTTTGTTTCGCCGGAGAAATTTTCAACAACAAATCATCGTAAAATTTCAGGGAATTGTGTGAAGGTCAAACTATTAATCAACATTTCTACCTTTAAATATTATTAGAAAAAGTGTTAGAACTAGATAATTTTTTATGATGGGGTGGGTTTCTAAATATTCTTTAAAAATTGAAAAAAATAGAAAATATAGAAATGTAAGATCTCGAAATTGATTTTAATTTGATATTTCATATTTGTGGTGCTGTAACCATATAACCCATATCAATCATTATTCTAAAGTAAACCAAAGAGAAAGTACGCAATCGTGGATGCTTTGAATAGGGTTGCCAATATTATATCAAAAAACTTTGAAAAAATTTTGTACACTTTAAATACTTATATATAGTTATGTAGAATTTTATTTAGAATAAAAAGTAAAAGAGCCCTTTACGTATACATCTTGTTTCTTCCTTATGCATTTCTTCTATCTTTGCGCTCTTGGCAGTTTTTAAAAATTCATTGTTAACTACGAAAGTATCATATGCTTTCTCGTAATCAAAATTTAAATTAATATACATCAAAATTTAATTTTTTATTCGTAAGGTAGTCGCTTTGTTTCTCTCAACTCGCCATTTCACATTCATAATAGAAAAAATTGTTTATGTTAACACCGAAGTTGCGGACATGATTTTAAATAAATTTGGTAATTCATTCTCAGTATTTAAAAAAAATGTTGCCATTATAAACTCACATTACCTTTTACTTTAAAGAATATTTCATTTATAGCTGAAGAAATATAATATTTTTGCTACTATATTTTTTTCCAACAATACATAGTACTATACTATATAATAGTACGGTTGGCAACCCTAGCATGTTGATAAACTACTGAAATTTAATTTTTAAAGGGCATAAGCCCTTATCGATGCAATTTATTTTTGTAAAAATGTATGCATTTTTCTTTATACCTGTTTTGATCAATTTAAAAATATAAATTAAATTGTGACACTTAATCGCGTATACATATCTTAAGAAACAATTGAAAAATCTTAATATGGGATGGCGTACATACTTGATTGAGTGGTACCTTTTTTTTAGGCTGAATAACGGTAAATTGAAAACATTTCGAAAACATATCCATAGAAAAAACGAACTCGATTTTCGGAATCAGCGAGCGATCCTACATAGGGATTAGGAAAGTGGTATCCGGCGAACAAAAAAAAAACACAAATTTGTGATCCAGTGTTATTATATAAAAAGGCAAAATATTGTTATGTTAATTAAAAAAAGTCTACGCGTTGTTAGAAAAAATTAAACGCTAGTTCTTCATGAGGCTCTTTAAACAGCATTTCGGGATAGGCCAATTACAAATAATCTTACCCATTCCATTTATAATTCGTGAGGAAAGTTACTTGTTTCTCTTTTCTGAGTGAAAGTGCTTAGAGGAATGCAAAATTTCAGCGAAATCGCCAATATTTTTTAATAAAAACCAAGAAATTGGAAAATGTTTCCCATTTCAGTCCACAGCCTGTTTGAAAAAGCGACCACTGTGAGGAGGCTCCGTCAGAACTTGTTTTATTGGTTTTTTAACTTCCCTGCAAACCAAAGTTCCGGAAATCCTAACGAAATCTGTAGGAGTATCTCATTTCTGTAACGATTTTTTTTACAAGTTTTCAAAGAATGTTGTATGAAGTGGTTGAGACGAACTCGTAAAGAAATTTCTGTAAGATAAATAAATTAAATTCTGCGAGAAATTCTTCAAATAACAGCATTATTTTCATTGCTTTACCGACTTTCTTCCGAAATTACACAGTTTATATAATTTTTTATTAATCCCTTAAAATTTCTCTACAATTCTGAATACTCTGAACAAATGGTTTGCAGGGTTAAGAGACACACAGTGAAAGTGCGTGAAACAAGGTCTTTCTATCTGATGATCTCAATATTAGCTATGAAACCTGTCAAATGCATCAGTGTCACAATAATTTGACGCACGTTTGTTCTCGACAACCAAGTAATCCTAACGAAAAAGCGTTGTTTTCATCCTACAATCTGCGTTAACATTCTGCTCGCGGGTTATTGTCGACACATTTGTGCTTGCCTACATTTCACACAAACGTGTCAGTATTCCACAATTCCCCCTACTAACCCGAGTATATATTTGCATATACAGATATTCCATGAACATGTTCTTAGTTACATATCGTCACCTGAAATGCAAAAAGGCGTAACAAACATCGTCGCTGAAATTTAAAAAGTCGTAACTAATAAAAAATTCCAAATTCAGTTTTTGATTGATATGATGGATTTCATCGAATTACAACTCGCACATCATTTAATGAAAAAAGCAAACATTTTGGGTCACAACTTTTCCCATTTCAGTTACGATGTTGTTATGTCTTTTTGCATTTCAGGTGACGATATGTACATATGTATATAAATAAATTCATACACATCAATTTGCTTATTTGCGATGCGATTCTTTAATGTACTAAACAATTTAATATGAATTGCGGCATGGGAATAGATGCGCGCAGCAGGAAAATTTCGTTATGTTGGGTCCTGCCTCTTTAAATATAGACCAGCGCGTTGAATCCAACTCGGAATTAAACAAAAGTCTATTTGCCAATGCAAAAATGCTCTCACTTGTTTTTATGCCTGTGACAAATTGTCAGCTCAGAGTGGGTTGCCGCACGGTCCACTTTCACCAGACGCACAGTGCCTCCCTTCCATATAAAATGTGGACAAAAATAGAATTATTAACGGATTTGAATGTAAATTCGTTTCTTAGTAAAATTTAGGACGTTAGAAGATCAAATTCAATTTAATTAAGGGAGTAAAGTAACGAAAATATGTATATCAATATGGGTATCGGACAAAAGAAAAAATTTGACAAATTTAGCAAGAAATAAGTGAAGAGTAAAAACATTCCTGAGTTGATTTTAGACTCCAGTAAATTTATTTAATTTTAAAGGAATGTAATCNCACAACTGGAGAATTTCAAGAACGGATATAACACTCTCCTTAGGTTATTTAAAGTGACAAATGACCACCAAACCGTAATCTTAGCAGACAAATGTGCCAATGAAAATCGTAAACGTGAATTGTTGGTGAAAATGTTGGACCAACAAGTTTCAATAAAATATATAAAAATTTTGGGCGGGACGAAGTTCGCCGGGTCTGCTAGTTTGTAATAAAATAACAAATACAATGTCCTAAACCTTTAGTTTGACACAATTATTATTTCAGTTTAACTAAATTTGACTTTAAAAACAGGTGGCAACACTCTTCGTAATATTTTCAAGCTAAAACCGTCTTAAACCTCTTTGGTCTGACTCCCATATGGTGATACCTATCTTTTTTTAATTACCTAATTCTTTTAATTCAAATGAAATTTGATTTTTTAAACAGGCGGTAACCCTCTACATGTACTTAAGAAATAAACCCTTTTCATACACATTTCGATTTATACCCATTTCTTAATACATAATTCATTTAACTTATTAAAAAAATTTGAATTAAATTTATGACAGGGGGCAACTCTTTAAAAAAATAATCCTCTATTTTCTACAGTCCAAGATTTTTAATCTGACACTTCATTTTTGAAAATAGAACGAATCGTGCAGATCTGATGGCAATACCAAAAAACAAGATTTTCGATTTTTGCCCNTCTGACACTTAATTTTTGAAAATAGAACGAATCGTGCAGATCTGATGGCAATACAAAAAACAAAATTTTCGATTTTGGCCTACTTAGGCGGCACTGTTTTAGTGTCCGAATTAAACTTTACACACAAGCATATGCAATTAGGTACATAAATACAATGCAGTGTATCTTCATCTTGAGCAGTCACAAATCTATTTGTATTTGTTTGTGTCCTGCCTGCACCGAGACTTCGTTCTGCCAATTGTCAAGCTGTGCGTGTTCATATACAAATATACATAGCTTTTTTGGGCCATCAGTGTGAGCGCCAGTGATTGTTGGTAAATCTTTTTGGTCCGGAAATCACAAAATATTACGGGTCGGAAATGAGAAAATATTCTACTTTATTCATTTCTTGCACTTCCATCATGTTTCAGAGTTTTGTTTTTCAAACGCGAATCCATTTCTGGTGCCCCACCCATTACTCTCCATATCCTGATTCAATTCACTTGCTTGCCTTGCGGCGTATACTGCTAGGATCAGAAAATGATGCCGCATCCGTTGTAATATTGAGTCAACGCCTTCGCTGTCAAAAAATGAGAGTGTTTAGTGAGATGTTGCAAAGAAGAAAGGACGTTACCAGGAGTGACGCACAACGTAATTTTTTCAGACTGTGGGCATGAATGAATTATTATTAATTTGTTTGGGGATTCAAATGGTTTATTCATTTTGGGTGTATGTATGTAGATGGCTTCAGGGGCTCGCTGCCGGGTGTCACTTAGAACTCATTCGAGAGTTTCAAATTTATGCATGTACATACAAACATGTGTATAGTATATGTATGCTCATTTGAAGGGAGTTTTAATTTTTTGTGAATGTCTAATTTTTTAACATGTATGCAATTGTGCTTATTTTTTTTAGAAATGGTGTAAATGGAGAATTAAAATTTGATGGATTGAAGGGTGAATTGTAAATAGCATACAAACGCGAAAATGAATAAATACGACGAAATCGAATACGGCTATAAAATATCTTGTCACCAATATGTCTTTATTTAAATTTTGTACCTGTGTAAGTATTCGAGCCATCAAAATTGAAGTTTACCACCCTAGAAAATCAGAACATTCTAGTTCTCCAATAAAGTTCTGGATCCAGATTTCCTGGCCCTGGGGCAGATTTATCGTTTTGCTTAACAAATACGCAGCTAAGTGCAGCTGTGCAGGAATAGTGTTTGTTTAGTATCCTGCAATTATTAAAATAAGTGGTGCAAAAAATTGGTAGTCTTCATCAGTGTTGGGCACTGAAGTAAAAAAAACATTTAACTTTGGTTTTCCTTTTAAGCATGTGCACTTTTAAGCCTTGGGCCCAATTTCAATTAACAAAATGGTTCCAGCTTTTTCTCATTTCGCTTAAATCTGCCCTCTGAGTCCATGGGACGCAACTTTTTTGCTGCCGTTAAATGTTTACAAACTCTCGAAAATATTCGCAGCGGTTTTAATTCAGTGGGATTTGATTGTCTGTATGTAGAAAATGTAAGTTACGTAGAAGTGTGCTGGTAGCCAAAGGTCAATCGCGGTATTCGATTCCCTTCTCTAGAGGCCAATAAATATTGATTGGCTTCGGACGCTGGAGCGATTGTTGTGACAAAATGTTGTCGGAAAAACAGTGTAGGGAGAGAATAGTTGCATAGGTGTACATATGTACATATCCACTTAGCGCCGAAAACTTTCGCGTTACTGGGCATGCCCTCCTGCTTTTGACCGGAGAACATTTTGTCACTGTTGTCGCTCCGAATACAAGAGAAACGTTTTAATTTTCAAGCCCGCGGACAATAGCATATAAAATCATACATATGTATAAGCTTGTATGTATGTATGTATGTACATATGTATCTATGTAGCTATGAATATGAAAGTGTGTGCCGGCTTATATTGCTGCAGTTGCACTTATTTTTAATCGAATTTCGACGGGTATTGCATGCACACCAGCTCCGGTTTCGAGTGTGCGGGCGGTGATGCCCCACATACGCCACCTTCCTACATAAAACTGCAAGCAGTGCATTGTCATTGCACTTGGCGTTTCAGCTTTTATGCTCCTCGTTAATAAACACAGAAGCGTCGTTGAACGAAATTGATATCAAAGGGGGCCGAGGGGGTGGTTGTTAGGCATAGAGCGGCTGTAAGGACTCGAAGCGGGCGAAATGGAAAGGAAATGCTTTGAGCTTATATACTCTGGTAAATTTTATTTCGCTATCTCCATTCGGGGCTTGTTATGTTCGAATTCTTTTAAATTGCTTATGTATTTTCTTTTATTGAATTTTTATGCGGTCACATGAGTTGCTCATACGTCCATAAGCTACGAACACGTTCCTTTTGCTCCATTCCATGTATGGCAAACAGCGAACAATGCAACAATCGTTGCAGCCGAATGTCGCGTTTTAAGCAGAAACAAATGAATTAATGTGCGTACATATAAACGCACGTTTCGGTGTGAGGTGCCCAGTTCTTATTGCTTTCGGTTTTAAAGTTGAATTCATTACGTCGGTGTAATTTGGTTGAAATGTGTTGTTCTGAAGTTTTCGTAGGAAGCACATAGCATGTATTCCAAAATTTAACTGGAGAATAAAGTTAATTTACGATATTTTTAAGTTCAATATGTGTACCTAAATAAGTATTTTCTTTATTTTGAATCCTCTTAAAGCTATACAGCTCTGAAAGCGGTCTGCCATCTTTGGTGGCTAGAACAGAATCCATATTTGTGCAAAGCTAATGAAGCTCATTCAAGAAATCATTGCCGTGAAATTAATGCGATGTGTTGAACACCAGTAAGCTCACTACCTTAAAACAAATGCAATGAGTAAATGTTTCGAATTTTGATACTCTTTTTACTCAAAAAACAATTTGTGTCTTGAAAGTGTAAAAAAGCATCTGTGAAGTGCAGAACACAAGCGTATTCAAAAGAAACATACTGACTTTGAAGTTGTATAAACCAAATTCTTTTTAAAGTAGTTGAAATTAAATGCAGAATAGGACAGTTGACTTGCTGCTTGGACACAATTCAAACTGAACATTTGAAAGCACATTTACTATGCTTTCTGTTACTTTTTAGTTTCCAGAACGTCCGGTCGTACGTGCGATCCAAGCGCTCATAGAAGATATCCTTGGACGTCACTTCCTTCTCGTCTGAATATGGGCGCTGATGAGCGAGATGTTGAAGAATCGAAGGCTTTTATTTTGCTGTTTCCTTGGAAGCTCCCTATCTAAAAAATAGCACATAATTGGGTGACAAAAAACTTTGATTTCTTACAGTTACGTTCGCCTCAAGTGCTGTTTTTACGCAAGCCAAATACACCGAATGTAGCAATGTTAGCAGAAACAGGCATTTTACATAAAAACCGTTCGCTAAACTCAGAAAACGGTATTTCCTTCGAACAAGAAAACAGATTCCTTATTTTACAGTAATTGTTTTTTCCTTAATATTACGAAAAATTTACTCAATTTGAGAAGTTTTTCTTTAATTCAGGTTCATGCTAAAAATAGTGCGTCATTAATTTGAGGAAGTACATTTACTTAATATTAGAAATAATTTTGTCAGTGCTGTTAAGACGAAGTTAATTGCTTTCCTGGCAAATGTCGGCTTGTAGCGTCGCGTGACGACTACTGCTTCTGGTTCTGAGATCGCAGGTTCGAGTTCGGTTGAAGGTGGTTACAGTAAGGTAAGTCAACTATTTCAATTTAAATATAAATTACAAATTGTAAAATTAATTTCATATATGGAAAAATCTAAATACTGAACTACCATAAAAAATAAATTAGATAATTTTTTTTAAATACAATTTAAAAAATTACAAAAAAAAATAAAAATAAAAATATTTAAAAAAACTTTTTGGACTCGAACCTTGCATCTCTCGACTAGCACTCCAGAGCTTTGCTCTTTCGGCCATTGCGACTGTTTGAGCGCCGAGCGCACAATTACATACTTATTCATTTCACAGCAAGTTAATTTTTCCTAAGAAGAAATAAAATAGTACTGAAAACTAAGGAATTATGTTTTCCTTAAACTGAGTCAAATCGTTTTCTCATAATAAGGCAGTTATGTCTTTGGAGCCATTTCAAGGTAATATTTCCTTAGAATAATATACTTTCTTCTTAACATCAAGGAATGTTTTTTTGAGTGTATTTATAAATATTTAGTGAGCAGTATATATATTAGTGAGCAGCATTTACATATATGTACTATTGCATTGCTAAGATACAATTAGTTTATTTTTATGAAAATTGCAATTAGAGAGTATTGAATATAAACCTCGATATACAAAAGCATATGATGTTTTCATTTACTTCATACATACACATACATGTGTATTTAAATACGTCTGCGTATGCTTTTCGTATCGAAATCAATTTGTATCTACCCTCCAGTACTGCTGGAGTCAATCGCCACTTTTGAAGCGCTACTGCACCGACTCCTAGGCAAGTAGTAGGTACTCTATTTACCCGTGGTAGTGCACATAGTAGTACAGAGTCGAACCAGTCGTAAGCAGAACAGCGAAAACCTACGACAGAGGGCGCCCGTAAATCACGCAAGTGATACTTTAGTAACTTCCGGTAGTGCAGAGAGAGAGCCGATGCTGACTACCGCCTAGAACATTGCCTTGTAAAAGTAATCGATGAAATACGCTGCAAGTAGTCGGTCAAAAGATATATAGCCAAAAGATGAACAATAATCCTACAACCCACGAGCTGCAATATTTTACAATAGTATTTATCTATATATATATATATATGTATTTATGTATATTCAAGGCATAATTACTTGTACATACATACATACATATGTATGTATGTATAAATAAATTCGATGCGAATGCAAAGGCTTTTAGTGCCTTGTGGACAATGTTGTGGCAGTTGCGGTCAGTTTGGAAGTTCTAAGGAAACCATGGCCATTAACTCAGATGTTACTTGGTATCATGCGTGTACGCAACACGTGTTTGTAGATTAGTACGCGCACGCACACTTGCAATGGTATCTAATTGGACATTAATGTTATATACATATGTACGTATGTGTATATACTAATTCATATACATACTTAACTAAATGCATATGGGGTATTCCATCGTCACGAGTGGCACATTTGTACAGAAAAATATTCTTCCTCTTTGTGCACAAGGGTATTATAACAGACAAAACGAATCGAGATAGATATAGACAAATGCATACATAAATGATCAGAATGAAAAAATAAATCGATTAAGGTGACTGTCTGTCCGTCCGTCCACATGTGCACACGATAACTCGAGTAAAAATTGAGATATCTTAACGAAACTTAGTACGTGTACTTCTTTCGGGTGAAGGACGGATGGTATTGAAAATGAGTAAGCCCACCTCCGATATAACGGCAGTTTTCAGATATACGAAAACTGCGATATCTTAATAACTACTGAAGATTATTCCCTCAAAATTGACATTTTCAATAATTTTTAGACGAAAAACAAGAATATTATAATTTTTTTGAAAATGGGAATAGCCACGCCCACTTATGATTACATTTGTGTATCTTGGTAACCGCTCCACCAATTTCTGCCAAACTTGGTACAACATACCAAATGTACGAAATCTTCGGTAAACCACTAAATACTAAAGCTAATTTATTCAAAATTCTTGTTTGCAAAAATTCTTTAGCAAAAAATACGTTTATGATTAAATTTTGGAAAATGAGCGTGGCTCCGCCCACTTATGATCACATACATACGTGTATATCGGTAACCGTTCGATCAATTTGTACCAAGCTCGGTGAAATTATTGTGCTTGCCACAAAAAAGCAAAGCATTGAAAAGTATTGAAATCGGACTAAAATTATGCCCACTTTTCATATAACCGTAAATTTCAGAAATTCTTGAAACTTCGATATCTCGAAATTTAAGAGCGGGCTCTAATTTACTTAAAATTTATACTAACAAAAATCCAATGAAAAGAAATAGCATTATTATGGAATTTCGGAAAATGGGCGATGGGATCAAAGATGTATGAAATAGAGATAAAACCACCCCTGCTTACCATGTGGCGGTAGTTTTTTACTTATTTAATTTAAGTATGTATAAAGTACTCAGCAATTGCGCATTTAGATGAAAATACACCAAATTCACTAACTTATGAGTTGCTATCAAATACGAAAAATATTCCAACTTAATCTAATATGAGAAAATTCTGAGTTGTTTCTTCTGTCACGGGTTAGAAAAATAAAAGATAATGCTTTTGGAATAGATTTTTTCCCGATAGTTTGCGAATTTGAATAACAATTACATACATATATCTGTGTTAGATGTTTTATTACACAGAAAAAAACCAGCAATATTAACAAAGCAAAAATCATAATAAAAATGATTGCTTTATTATTCATAAATCCTAAATTCTCCTGTGGTGGGTGTGGATGCAAGTAAAACAAGTAAGAGCAGCGCTGTCTTCGGCTATGCCGAAGGCTTCAAGTCTACTGAGAAAATCGTCAAAATCTATGCTGTATAAGCTTTATCTCCTATAGCACTGATTGTTCAGATACCAGTTTTTGCGATATATCTCCTTTATGTAGGAAACTAAACCCAATAAATTGTGTCGGTTTACATACCGATCACATAGCAGTGAAAATCACTTAGATTGGTGCTAATATAAGGTATATCTTCCATACCTCTGTTTGTTCAGATGCGATTTTTTATATAGGTATGTAACTCCTCTATCGATGTATGCAGATGTACTCAAAAGCAGTAATCTGTCAAAGTAAAATTTGCAGATGTTCATGAAAGGTAT
>NW_016161322.1:0-45221 GCF_001687245.7 Rhagoletis zephyria
TATGCAGCTCAATCAGCATCTCCAGAGTTTTAAGCATAAACAAGGAGAGCCTGTTTTTCCAAACCCTGGGGGAGGTGTGACAACTTTTTCCCGCTTTCGGTATATACATATGTCACCCTGACCATCCTCCCTGGAGATTTATAGCTTGCCATGCACACAGCAAAAATTGGACCCAGCCCAAGACATGACACAACCATTTGCAACTGAACGGGGATAATGCCGTTAGTTCCCGTTAGGGCTTGAAGTGCTTGGAAGATTTTATGGCCCAAGGCAATGCCAAACGAAAAGATCACTCACAAAAATGAATATATCGGTAAGTTTAAAGTCCTTTCTTTAAAATACCACGTCTTTTATAGCGATTCATTACTTCACGCTCTTAAAATTACAACTACAAAATCTGAGCATGGCATCCATACTGAAACATAAGACGCACTCTACGTCGAAATAAAGCCTAATTAGTATTAGTATGTAATCATTTAGTACATATTAAAGCTCTTGTTAGTCGAATGTCCGACTAATCGATTAGTCGAGTAGCAAATTTTGTTTCAAAAAATAATCGACTTCACTTAATCGACTAATCGTTTCCTTTCGAATTTTTCAACTAACCGCACACAAACAACTAGGCGATTATCCGTTAAGTTTATATTTTTCGAGCGGTTTATTGAACAATTGCTATTCGATGAACAACCCCGACAAAAAAGCTGCTAATCTACTAGTCGACTAACCGAATAGCCAGATAATAGATTTGTAACAAGAGCTCTTATACGTACATATACATAAATACGTGTTTACATATGTATGTATAAGTAGTTAAGCTTGTTAATTACACTGAAATATTGGTATCAATTGAATTTGCAATTTGTGCAATGAACTGGCAAGAAAAACAGCAGGCGGCTTGCTCATCTTCAGCTTACGTGGAATGCGTTCAGCAATTTCAATTAAAAGAAACTGTCTGGGCAAGAACCACCGAAATGNAGCACAGAGTTGCGGCAAAGGCAGTCAGTCAGAGGTGGATTCGAGTGTTTCTGATTGCAAAGTGCATCAAGCAGGCGAAGAGGGGCATAGTAAAAAGAGCAAAAAGTTAAGAATTTAAGCGAGACGAAGGAGTAACAACTATCGATTTAAGCTGTTTGTGAATGTAAAGCTACTGCAGCCACAACCATTTATACGTGCTTTGCAATGTTCTATGTTGAGCTCGAATCTGTTGCATATACATACATACATAGCAATAGACGCCTAACGCACATGCACAAGCAAATGATGCGCTTGAGTTTGATTTCGCCTTCCTAGCGGTGGGTGCAGCTGCGCGGGTGGGTGGTATGCGGTTGATTGAGACTTTCGCTTTTGCTGCCGTTTCACTTCAGAGGACGTTCAGCAACTTTGTTGATGAGAAATAATGCATTCAAAACGTGTCGCAATGAAGTGAAAAAACACAAAGCGCGTAAGTAAGAAATAAGAAACCACACCACACAACTGCTTTCTATGAATAAAGCTAATATTAGAACTATAAAATTGAAAACAGATCTAAATGTTTGGTCACAAGCGCTGAACATAAAAAAAACTGATGGTGGCAAGTGAATATAGTATCTCGCCGTTAAAAGATGGATAAATCTCCACATTAATTGTGGTGGTTGAATAGTATTAAACTTACTTAAAGCTTCAACATACAATTCCCTTCCTGAATTCATTAAAGTTTCTTCAAGTACGTACTTACTAAATACATATATAGTACATGTATAATAGATACCCTTCGCCACTATTTTTTATACCAACTTTTGTTAGACCTTGTTTTTTTTTTTGTTTCGTACCCTCCGTATCGTGTCGTACCAATGTCATGACCTTTGTTTTTAAACAAGTCCAAGTCGCAAGGACACTGCGGTGGTAGGCATTTCAACAACTTTCGCACGTCTTGTCCGGAATCTCGCTCCAATGGCGCCACGACATGCAATGCATTTCTTGAAAAGTGGCAAATGGCACAGGAAATTTATTTAAACGAGTTTCTGCTACAGCAGATTTTTCCTTCATTTAGTTTTGATTGTGTATCGGTGTGACGCAACAGAATTTTTCATTTACTACAACACAAAACGAGCAACGCAATCAAAATACATAGTGATGTTAACAATTGCTCGATAGTGTGGCAATAGTGACCACCATTCATCGATAGTGAGTACAAAATTAATTTATCATCATTATAGTGGCGTTCCAGATGCTCACGATGTATTTCAAAGCACTTTGTGAGAGTAAGTTGCACTCTGTTTCGGTCAGAAGTGGCAGGTTTTAGTCCGAAGTTTTTCTTTCATTTCTAAACAAAAACAGAACGCGGTAAAAACAAAGAATCTTACATGTGTTAAAAAATGGAAGAAGTTACAGGAACAGTGATTTTTCGCGTTCCAGGTGACTTTTACCATTTCGCTCTCGCTCCTCTCTTTCAAGGGAGTAATTTTGTTATTTGACAGTTTTACAGGTTTTTACAAGAAGTTATCATGAACTCAGCTTAAATAGATTCATTAAGCGACACTGCTCAACCCAAATCAAATAAAGCTACATTTATGGTGGCATATATAAAGGCTTCTTATATTATTGTTTGAAAGACTTAACATTCCCATTAATTATAGAACATGATTTCATTAATATGACTGTCTTGATTAGCTACGCTGTAGCGCATCCTGTTAACCCAGTTTTGCAGGACCTTGGTGACGATTTCTGGCTCTATCTCACGAATAACTTGCTCGACATTTGCCACAAGGACATAAATCGTTAAATATCGATGCTGAAGCGAAAAATTGTCGAAGTCTATTTCCTCAATTAAGGGCACCAAAATTTAGTTTATCATGAATCTGCAGCGCTAGCCATTGACCGAAGTACCGTGTCCTGCAGCATTTTCGTAGAAAAAAGCCCAATGCACAAAACTATCACGCGCTTAGGATGCGTATGTTTCGCGACGATCCCATGCGGGTTTGAAGCATTTTTCTCGGCGGTGCCTTTTTCAAACTCTAAATGACCTCGTCCTGGGCTTCTGAAATTAGTGAAAATGTTTTAATTGGAAAACGAAAAAATGTAGATTACCAAGTCTGGAATGCTCTATATTTAGGTCGTATTACCGACATCCGGTTTAGACAGGAAGTGGGTTAAACAGACACCGGAAGTCCATCCTTTCAGCCGGAAATTTGTTGCAGAAAAAAGTTTCCCACAAAATTTATGCGTTCTTATGCGCAGAATCCGAGTCTGTGAACTTAACTTTTTTACTTGTTTTTACTTAGGTATTGATACTGCATGTACATAGGCTCTTTCCGTGGTGCGGGTAATGAGACACACGGCGCCCACGGATTTTCTATACAATCTAAAAAAACATACTTCGTAAATTTTAAACCACGTTATGTTTTTTTTTTTGTTTTGCATAGTAGGATGGATATCACATGAACAAAAAACTTTTTGTAATATTTCTCATATGGGTGCTTTCAGCGGAAAGTCTACCGCGAAAAATAAAATAAAATGTATATATCTAGTTTATTTATGAGTCAATTTGGCTTCTTTTTATAATATATACTGGCTATTTAAGCTGAAAAATTTTTGCGAAAAATTATCTAGGTAGGTGGCGCCAGGGTCAGATATTTTGAAAAGCCGTATTTATGCTCTGATTTGTTCCGAATTTGTCGTGTTTAGACGAAACGTAAAATGCATGTTTTCTTCGAGTAAAAAATTCGTTCAAAACCAATATTAACAAAACTTTTTCAATGGAAATTTTAGTATCGGAGCATCAGGTAACTTCACGTCAGATAGTTCAGCAGATTAAAAAAAGCAGAAAAGATTTTTACATTTAAAAACTTGAAAAATTAACGTTAAATATTTAGAATAGTACTACAAACAATTTTATGTAAATAGTGTTGCCCAATTTGCTGAGTTTTACAATTTTAATTTTGTAACCCGAGTCAAAATCCACATCTTTTTTTTCTCGTCACATCACGCCAGCGCTTAAGTTCACTAATATATTTAAATCTCTACTACCTTTAAACCCTTTAAAAATTTTTACCTTAATTATTTTTTTCCATTTTAGCATACAAATATCTCGTAGCGCCAGATTGGAAATGCCCATATGTGCATAGATATGTACAGTGTAGGACAAAAGTATTGACACAGATAATTTTTCGCAATGTATGCAAAGTTTTTTATTCTAATCTAAATATAGTTTATATTACAACCAAAAAAATAAAAATAAAACTTCTAAACTTTTTTAAAAACTTAGGAAAATTCAATAAATTGGCATACTAGTTTGCAGATTTCTAATCAGATTTTTAAGAAAAATTTTAAGTTTTATAACCTGTTCATTTTAGTGTCACAAACTGCAAGTTTGAAGTCGCAAAAAAACTGCGTTGAATCGAACAATAGTGTATACATTCATATATCTTTGCTAGATTCTTCTTAATTTTTTCATAGTATGGTTCAAATTGCAGCCAAAGCTTTTTAAATTGTGTAACCTCGTTCCCTAAATTGTCATTCGAGTCGTTTTTTTTTTATATCGCACACCATTTTGTACTTTCTGCCAACAATTCTTTATCACCGAGCGTGTCTAATTTGTTGAGGAACCCAGAAAGTTCATGGGCAAGTTTGTAGGCCTCAATCCTCTTTCTCAGTTCACTCCCAAGTGCGTCTATTACAGTTATGAAAAATTGGGTTCGAAATTTATTCGATGGTTTCTTAATGTCATCTAATTTTTAAAATAATTTTATTTATTTTTGCTTTATTTTCATTTTATTTTTTTTTTATTATTTAAATTAAATGCCTCTTATTTTTAATAATTATTATTCTAAAAAGAAAAAAACATATATATTTTTTGTTTAAATTTAGCATAACGTTAAGAGCTCCTCTTTAAAAGATCTTTCAATTAGTCTTTCGAAAGACAGTTGCCAGAATTAATCTGTTATATTGATTTGACACTAACTTATTTGAAAACTTGCCTTTAAAATTTTGCATAAGATAGCCGAAGCAAGGAAGCTCTTTCACTAATTCACCTGCTTATTGCACCATTTACCGTTACAAAACTATAGGCGAGCATAAATCCTCTAACACTTGCACTACAGCCACCGTTTTTAATATTTTTTTATTTATACTTTTTATAAATCACCACATTTTTACAATTTAATAACAATAAACTACGTTTCTTATTGAAAAGTTGAATGTTGACAAATTTATGTTTTGACGAGCGAGGCGAACACCAAATCGACATCAAAGTTGTACGTAGATGGGCATAGAAGGTACAAAAGTAACCCAAAGTATTAACTCAAATTTGTAATCAAAATTACTTAGATCAAGGCTGTCGAAACTGCGGCCTGCGGGAGTGGGTGGTATCAACCTGATCCCTATGTCTGTGTCGGTGGCATGCGTAATCCGGTTACCAGCCGCCGACTCGACGAAACGACGCAACTTCCTTTGCTTATTAACTAAGTCAGCTAAATATTTAGTACTTAAATTTCGTTGTACTGTGAATCCCCTTCGATTAGCGTTAAAATGAAACTAAATATGTCTTTGATTGACTCAACTTCAGTGCCTCCTACGTTTATTAAAAATTTTAAAGATATATTTTTTTGACTTTTTATAATTTTTCATACGGGACGGACCCCTAGGCTAGTGCCTATGTAGCCTGTGCTTAAATCCGGCCCTGTTCGCTCTTTTTACTTGATGCAGTTATTGTATGGAAAACTATTTGAGCATGCAATTTTGTGCAGTGACATGTGTCACTGGCTATTGAATACTGGTTAATTTGTTTTAACTTAGTTGTATATATACATACATATGTATACATATATGTATGTTTTTATTGCCATGAATATCTACTAGTAATGGCAGTAATTTCAGCAAATAAAAAATTATTTATTTTTTTAGTTTATGCGGAATGAATGCATAAAAAATGGAATGTGACTTGCATACGTCAACTAAATTATTTATTTAATTTATATTTATTTAAAACTAGGAACTTTATTTTAAAGAGATGTTGCACCTTGTAGATATAATGGAATCCGGGCGAGGCATATCGAAAGATTATGCCATCAAAAGTTTTTGCAAAATATCCGCAATAGGGGGTTTTATGTTGTATTCGAATGTATTTCTTTTCCTTGTTTATTTTTTATACTTTTTTGTATCACAGTGTCATTAAAAATTCATTTTCATTGTAACTTCGTTTGCATTTTATAAACGATTAAGCTTAAAGCAGTCTAGCTGACATTGTAAAACGTGTTTCGCTCGCAGAAAAATAGCATTATTGGTTGTGCAATGCCCACTTTTCCCACTGCAAGTATTTTTTTATGTTAGGAAAGCTGGTACGCCACTTTATTTATCATTAAGTGTTCGCTGAATTATTACCAGCAAAGTGACACTTCTAGCTCTTCACATTACCTGAGTCCGTCTGTGAGGGAGGTGCACAATTTAATCAAGTTTAATCATTTAAGTACATAAAAATAGCTAAAATGGACATATTGCGGACCTTCTTCAAAAGGGCATAAATCAATTCGTAGGATTTATCTCCAATTAGTGCAAATATTTTTTTCTTTATTATTATATTTTCTAGCAATAAAACTATTGTTATACATGTTTTTGTATTAATTGCGTTGAATCTCTACCATCCTTAAAAAGTTTTATTTCCGATCTGATTTCTGAGTATTAAAAACATGTCTAGTTTAAAAAAAAGTTAGTGCGCCTGGGCCACACTGGAGAAGTGAAACTTACGTTACATACATATCTATATTGTCTCATAACCAATATATGTACATACATACAGGTTATATTTTTTGTCTTTTTTCTATCTAGATCCCTACCTCTACCCCTGTTCGTTCTAATTATATTTATGTTATTCGGTTTTTCTTTATCTTCATTTTTNAAAATCGATGAAAAAATCGATAAAAATTTCGATAGCAAAATCGATAATAATATTGGTAGCAAAATCTATTAGAAACTCGATAAAAATATCGATAAAAATAACCATAACAAAATCGATAAAAAAATATCCATAACAAAATCGATTAAAAAATCGATAACAAAATCGATAAAAAAAATCCATAACAAAATCGATAAAAACATCCATAACAAAATCGATAAATATCGATACCAAAATCGATAAATATCGATAACAAGATCGATCACATTCCATAAACAAAAAACGATAAATAATATCGATAAAAATAATATGATAAAAATATCCATAACAAAATCGATAAATATCGATAACAAAATCGGTAAATATCGATAACAACATTGATAAATATCGATAACAAAATCGATAAAAATATCGCCAACAAAATAGTTAAAAATATCGATTACAAACTCGAAAAATAATGCTAATCGATAAATCGAATTCGATAAAACCGATAAATCTTATTTTTTGATAAGTCCCGAAAATCTCTAAGATCCCAAAATAGGTCCCAGATTGAGTCTCTGTGTCTCTCTCTACATCTTTTCCTCTTCAATTACCTTCATTTTAATCTTTCTTCCCCTATCTTCGTCTTTTCTTTTATCGGTATCCTCATCCTCATCTTTGTTTTTACTTTTATGTTTCTCATTTTCTACATCTACATATTCCCCTTCACCTTTTCCCTTATATATATACGTAAAGTGTTTAAATTTACCTTGGTCTTCATTTTTGCCTTTATCTTTACGCATCTTTGGGTTTGTTTTAATTTTTACCTTTGCCTTTATACTTTTCTTTATCTATGTACGTACTCACCTTTACTTTCATTCTTGTATTGGTATTTTTCTTAAGTTTTATTATTTAACCTTTTACTAGCAATTTCTTGTTAAATTAATACCATACACTCAAGAAGCACTTGTTTCAGCCCCAATAATTTCCATTGCACTACTTCCGTTGCATCATTTCCGTTGCACCATTTCCGTTGCACCATTTCCATGTGCAATTTCCTTTGAATTCGCCAAATTACTCCCAACCAACCAACCGCCGCTAAAGAAGTTTCACTTCAAAATTTACTTCGGGTCATAACGTCGTCTGGACCGTAATCGTCGGACCAAAACGTTCTATGTCACTTATTACCTCTGGTTCTTAATTGATCTGTTATCTCTATCTGATCGCTTCTGGCAATCGTTCATCTTTACCAGCCAAAGTAACTTGTATTGTTTGGTGCGATTGCAGTGCATTCCGGTGCAAGTAAGAGACTATCTAAGTGCCAAGGGTACTAACAGACATAGACCGTTTTGCAGTATCACCGACGATATATAGATTCTTAATAATTAAATTTTACGTCGCATCAGATAAAATATCGTTTAAATGCGGTTATGTGTAAAACAAAGCTGTAACAGGAATACATATCGTCGTTTAAAGTACAAAACCCCGTATCAACGAAATGCAAAACCGCGTATGTGAGGTGGCATAAATTATTTTCTAGAGAGTAAAAACACTCATATTTCCAAGTGGTTCTCTTTTCTATAGAGCAATCGCATTTCTGGCTAGTATATTTCAGGACAAATGGATAAGGATTGAGCCAAGTGCTTGTGTGAGCAAATCCAATTTTTGGCAGCAAATGTCTGTTACGCAGTTTTGCAGAATGACGATACGCGGTTTTGTACTTTAAACGACGAAATATAAATGATTGATAGGTGTCAAGTTATCCATAAATGCATTCGTAAAATAAATTTCCCCATAAATGTGCGGATGTAATTTAAAGCTTGCTGTTAACATAAATACATGAAATACCTTTATGAGCCCAGGACAGTAAAAAACCACCATTACTTTTTCACCCTAAATGACAATGAATTCCAGCTTAACAGACATAAAAATAGCTATTAAAGAAATAACCATTTCATACGCAGGGCGTTCAGCGACATTTTTTATTCGCTCATAGATAATATTTTATTTCACAATTATAGTTTGTGGAAATCATGGTAAAAGTAATAGATTTTCGAGAAATAAAAGCAAATTGCTACTCTTTCAAGTGTCAACGACAAATTTATGTGTAATCATAAATGTGATGGAATTATCGCTTAATGGAATTGATTGTGTTGAAAGTGATGTTGGCTCATAAAGTATTAAAATTTTATTTCATATTATTATGATTATTTGGCCCAGATTCTGCGTATTAAGAGAAAATAAATTGGAAAAAGTTTGACTTTAATTTATCTCAAAAACGGGGCCGATCTCCACAAATAGATTTGTTGATGCTGATTTGAAGTGCATTTACAAGATGTTTCTAGCGCATCCAGTTTTTGAAAAAAAAAAACTGTTCAATTGTGGCAAATTTGCAAATTCAAAAAAAAAATAAAAAATTAAAAATACAAATTGGATGTAGTTTTTCCAGACACGTATTAATAAAAATCCAATTCTTCTGATGAATTCTACCTCATGTAGATGGGTGGTTACAAATTAAAAAGCCAAAACTGGCCACGCGTCTTGCGCTTATTCCAGTGGTGACTAAGCGCTAATTCAAAGGTACTTACACACTTTATTTAAAAGTCCTTGTCTAAAACTCCTCTCCTTTTACCTTCAGAGCCGGTTCAAGGCGTAATATGTTCCTTTCTGAGGATCAGTTTGGTCGGAACAGTGTTGCCGCAGACAAATTTTTTTCCCCCTACCAAAATAATCCAAAATTTTTTTTAAGTTTTTAATATCTTTTTCAATGTCAAGTTTATTAAAAATAAAGATAACTTAACAATAAGTAAAACTAAAACACAGCTAGTACAATAAAAACTAATTAACTGCGCATAAGAATTCAATTTACTGTACTGTACTGTACATTTATGCGATCTAAGAAGATCTATATTACTAAACCCTAATTGTAATCACTCCCACCTAAGGCTATTCAAAAATCTAAGCATTTAGACGGTGCCATATTCCAAATTTTAGATGGAGAAGACAATCGTTTTTCACGGTGTATCAGTCTACGATTCATTTTTCGTAGGCACGCTCATGGAATATACTTTTGGGTTTCCTCCACTAGTCCACACAAGCTACAGAAAGCCTTATTTAATTCAAATGGTACCTTAACTTGCAATGTGATTGTCTTATTAACTTTGCTTTCCGCCAGTGGAAAGCAATGTGAGATTCTTTCCAGCTTCTAGCTAGCATTTATTATTTATTTTATGGTAGGAGAGCTTCTCAAACAATATAGAAGCAATTTTTTCGATTTAAGTTGTTGAAAAGTAAAGAATATCTAAACCCCGGGACTAATCCCGGGATCCCATGATAGTGATGACGAAATCGCGTAAATCCCGGGATCGTAAAAAGCGAAAATTCTGTTTCTGTTCTTCTAAATTTGAACAAAAGCACTAGAAAAGCAAAATTATTCGCAACCGTCACCAATTTGGAGCTTTAGTTAGCTTCAGCCGCTGTTTTTCTTGGATTCTGAAAAGAGATCATAATAATAACTTTGCCACATTCACCTCACCTACATACACGGCGATGTGTTTATTGAAAAAAACAACCGTATAAAAACCCAACTATTTATTGAAAAAAAAAAAACTGACAACATGTAAGCGCAGCGTTCATCTCCCGGTTCCAATTTATACATTTTTATGCATTGAGTTTATTCGCCAATTTAAAAAGTATCGATACACATATTTGTAATTTAAAAATACATTTTACTTGATATATTTTTTTAAAATGTAGTTTATTTCGTTCAATTCTGCATCCTTCTACACTCATTCGTAAAAAAAGCATAAATAAAAATTCAGTGAAAAAGTAAATTAATTGAAATCAATGGAAGCAACTACTTGCGGATGTTCCATTTCGGTGTTATGCCCCCGAAAAAAAGAATAATTTAATTATGAATGTGAATGGGGTCCTTCGCACACAAACTAACACATTTACAAACGTAGTTATAAAAAAAAAATGGTGCATTTCTATATGTGCACATTTATATATGTGTGTGCACATTTATGAATGTCTAGTTTAAGAAAAAGGCAGTTTTGCTATGTATATGAGTGTATTTATATATGAACTAGTGATGGGCGGGTTCGGGACTTAAAAACTGAATTTCGGGATGAGCGGGATCAGGATTAAATATTTAGTCCCGTGCCCATCTCTAGTCTATACAGACATATGTATGTATGTACGTATTCAAATTCGTAAAACCCAATTTTTGATAAGCCGTTTAACAAATTTCTTTGAAGGTTCATAATATGGTACAATATAAGTAAAGAGAGTTTAGTGTACTACTGCAATGAAAATATTTACATAGCAATAAATTTGCTTTAACATACCCATTGCAGAATAAGTATTTACTTTTTCTTATTTTTATTTATTTTTTTTTTTTGAGGAACCTGCGAACTTCGCGAATGAGACGAATAGTTGGCAGAGATGCTTGATCCAGCTTTAACTGGCGAATAGCTCATGCGAAGATAATTTTTGGCATACTATATTTTTGGATGCGTTTCTCAGTGGATGACTCAACGTCGGCAGCGATGTCAACCCTTAAGTACTACTGTTGGTCTCTAAAACCACGACACAATTTGTAGATTGAAATAAAGATTTCGTTTACGCACCATTAAATTTTATACTACGAATAGCTGTTACCGAGTCGGCAGTAAGTTAATTCTAATAGCGAACAAACGTGTGCGGTGAGAAGTGCGGTAGTAATCGCATTCTAATTACTTGCGCTTGGTCTGTTACACCAACATCAGCATTGACGTAACTATTTTTCAGTTGTTTTTTAATATCTCCTACCTATCAAACCATATCTGTCAGAGAAAGAGGCAAGAATTTCGAGCAGTACTAATATTTGTAATAATTGCTGTAATTTAAAAGAAAATTCACTGTAAATTTTTTACATTTTTTTGGGGATTTTACAAGATATGCATAGGAAAAGCCCAGAAAAATTCCATACCAATCATTGTGAAAGTTGCTAAATTTTCTATTTACTCTTGCAAAATTGAGCTATATTTATTTTAAGACAGTATTTTTCGTTTTAAATATATCAGTAAATTGATTGTTATGTCTTTTGTTTTCTTAAAATATGGTTTGAAAATGTTGCAAAAAAAAAGTATATATATTTAAATTAAATTTGGGTAACTTTAAAAAAAAAAGTTCGAAGCTTTAACAGTTTTTGGTGAAACGTTCTACAAATATGTATATTTATTACTTACAAATAAAATTTGTGTGGTCTCACAGATCACAGTCTTTTTTTAAAGCACAGTAGTTAATTTGTACAAAATAAAAATTCGCCAGAAAAATATTATTTCCAACACAATACAAACTACTTTTACTAAAAGTATTTAAATACAAAAAAAAAATACATAGTTTGAAAATAGAAATTCATTTGAGTATTATTCGGCGCATAAAACGCCTTTTGTTATTCTCATTTACTTTCTCAATATGTTATTATCTTATAAATTATCAGCATTTCAAATGGAGCGACAACCTTAAATTTTACAGAAATTTCATTGTGCCACTTTTCACATAAAACATCTTCGCATCCGGCATAAAGTTATATTCGTTGGTGACATTTTTAAACCAAATTCCTTGTTTCAGAGCACTCAGGTG
Source organism: Rhagoletis zephyria (assembly GCF_001687245.7). Lineage (NCBI taxonomy): Eukaryota > Metazoa > Arthropoda > Insecta > Diptera > Tephritidae > Rhagoletis > Rhagoletis zephyria. The sequence goes on from NW_016161322.1 coordinate 12,476, forward strand.
AAAATAATTGTAATTCACGATGACTTTTTGTCACATTTGGCTCAACTCCTTGCTATTTGTGCCATTTGCTACTATCAACAAAAACTCGTTCGTGCGTCAGCACTTATAAAGTTGTAGTATTTTTTTCCGAATTCCCCAGTCGTCGCGTGCGGTTTTCTGAATATCCACTAAGTGGCTCTGACAGGGATAAATTGCGTGTTAAGCAAGGAAAACTTAAAAACAAAAACTCCGTTTGTTGAAATTGCACATTTGTGCTTGCCCACTGAATTTCCTGCATGATAGTCAATTTACACACGCCTGCAGTTGAGCAATTTTTACTTGGCAAGCGACTACTTAGTGAAAGAAATTGAAACTTGTTTTCAGCTTAAGTGATGTAGGTTTTAAATAGTGAACTTAGATTTTTAATTAAGAATACTTTTACAAAAACTTTGTGTAGAAAATAATTTTTTTTTTTGCATAACTTTTAATATTTTGCATTTTTAGGTTTAAGCAGGGATGGTACGGTTATAATTTGTATGAGAAAAATCACACATTTTAACCTCTCTAACATTAGGTTTACATTTTTCCGATCAAATTTAAGAGTAGCTTTATGATTTTCTTTTCCGATCAGTTTTTAATAGTTAATTTATTATTTCGTTTTTTTTACGACTATATTATTGCTTTTCAAATTTAAGTTTTTAGATCATAAAAGATTTAAATATTAACGATTATTTTTAATCGAAAAATCACAAAAAATCAATTAAATTGAATCGAAATTAAAAAAAATATTAATAAAATTTAAAGATTATCCATTATTGATGCAGAAATACGCTTACAACCGTTCGCAATATGTTAGGGATATATGTAAAGTCGCAAATAATTGAAATGGCCAGGATCCGCTTTTACAAGCCTGAATTCGATAAGTGACAGAAGTCAAAAGAGCAGTAAATTATTTCGTTTATTTTACTTTTATATATGTAAATAAATTATTTTAAATTTGTATGCTACTGAACGTAAACACTTTACGCTCGTTTTCGTTATACAAATTTTTATACTCATTAATGAAAGCAAGCATTTTAAAACAAAAAACCCGTAAAATGGGTACAAATAATGCATACTTCTTTGCTTCACAAAGTAATGCCAAACAGAATGCCTTGCTTTTTTAGCAAATCGCTGTGCCGAAAAAAATATTTTTGAATGTAAGAACGGCCCTGGTAATGATTCTTTTTTCGATTACTTTTTCCCACTGGGTTGTTAATTGCTGTCTGTGATTGGTCACGTATACGCCCAGGCACACGCTCTCCCACAAATTGATGCCACCTTTGCCGCAGCACAACAAACATAAATGCGTTACATAAAACGTGAGTAAATCATGGGAAATCATTATTTATCATACATCACTGACATGGAAATGTGACATAAATTTCAACTTGATTTTATGTTAAGATGAATTTGCAGTGATTTGTTTTGTTTAGCTTAGTGGCTGTATGCACAAACAGCAGTGGTTTTTGTGGAGAGTTTTATGAAAATCGTCCTATGATAATATATTAGGTAAAAATCTAGGCTTTTCAAATACGACACAATATTTATTTTAGAAGTATTGCTGTTAAAATTAAGTTGACGCAATTTATCCAAAAATATGCAAGCAATATTCATTAAACTTTATTGCAAAGAAGTCTTGGCAACTCAAAAATCGGCCATATTTGATTAAAATATATAAACTGCACATATTTATATCTCTAGTGAAGACGTTTCCATCCAATACTCTGATGGAGAAGGTAAACGGTGAGCACATAGCGTTTCTATGACTTTTTGGGAGAAGATACTAACACTGGTCCTACCAAGATGTTAAAATTGTACTTACCAACTTCAATGCCAAGATAAACAAATTAGGCATATTTGGCCCAAAGATATCAAACTTCAACAAGGCAATTGGCTGATTGAGTTCATCGCGGCAAGGAGCATGATAATAACACAGTGTAAGAAAATTTAACATTTTATTTTGAACAAGCCGAGTAAAGTCAATTCGGGTAGACTGAATTTAGTGGCGAAAGTCATTTTTCTAGGTGAGGTCATTTAATCGAGCTATATATAAAACCAAGTTTTTAGGCGGGACCCGTTTTTGAGCGAAATTTTATGATTTTCGATTGCTCTAAAAATTCGTAATGAATGCTATTCTGGTGCGAGGCATTCAAATTTGATATTATTTTTGCGATCCGATAAATATTTAGTACAGCTTTCATGCAAACACCACCGAAAAATTACCTTAAACAGCCAAAATCGTTGATTTTTGTATGGAAACGCATCAAAACTTATTGAAAATGCATAGTGTCATTTAGATTAAAAACAGGTTAAAAGGAAACACAAAAACCATGGCCGGCATGTAGCCTAAGTGCTGTGTGATGCTCTTCGGTAGGTTGGTTGCGTCAAGATAAGGTGATAATACTTTGAGTTGAATTTAGAAATGGTAAGAATTTTAATGAGGCTAACCAGCACCATCTTTTATTTTGATGAACAAACAAACTTAAGTCAAAGCAAAGTTTTTAATTCCTCATACTCACAATAGTATAATCGAATATTGAGAGAAATTACTAACTGTTTAATTTGATAAATTGGGAATTTGGTTTGTATTTGAAAGTAATTGGGTACGTTCAGTAGGCGCAACAGCTCAGTAACTGTTGCGATTGCACCTTATGAACGCGTTGTCCTGTACTTCTGATCAACTGAACAGTTGCGTGTTAGATGATCGTAATATGTTTCTGATAATTTGAGACAACATGTTGGTGTGTACCTTTGAGGGTTGAATTTGATAGCTATTGTATCAAGCCGTTCAGAAGAGGCATAACGATCACTGATTTTTTTAGGAACGGTTGTACTCAACTGCTGCGCCTTCTCAACCTACCCATTAGGTACTTACACTTATACGTGTACTTCGTATGTACATATGTATTTATATAAGACACGTACTTTGTATATATATAGTGGATGCATTAATGTTTCCTAAATGTATATACTCGTACATACATACATACATACATATATACATACATACGTTCTGAAATACTTCAATAATTAAACGTAACATCACAAACACAACCGACCAGTTGGCCATTTTTTATCGTACAAAATCACGTTTATTCATCATTTTGCACGAATCGTCACTTCTGATTACCAGCGCTCTTTAACTATTCAAACCATTTCTCCGCTACTGAACTTCTGCATCGCGTGCGCTTTGCCGGAAGTATTTACTGCCAACATTAATTGAGATTTAATTTCAATGCCGTATAAATATGCATATAAGTATGTATATTAGGGTGCTTTTTTTGCTACTATTGTTTTTTTTCACTCCTACCTCGAAACACACTTAAAGAAAAATTGTCTGAGAATTTGAACCCTTAATATTAACATTAAGTGCTCGCCCTAGGCGTGCAAAGATTTTCCATATAAAATGCACGTGAACCTTAATTTTTTTCTTTCAAAACTCTACAGCTCAGAGGCATTTTATGGTATAATTATGGTCAATGAGGGATTTTCTTCAGAAATTAATGTTCTACAAAAGTGTCCATTGTATCGTAACTCTAACTCCGACCAGCGAGTTAGTACGGGGCACCAAACCCAATATTTCGATTGAATTCCCTAAAATTTAGCTCAATAGTCAATGAAAATTCCTCTACCTCAACTTCAAAGCCCAATATCACAAGATATTTCGATGTAAGTGATATGGTAAACCAGTATAAAATTGAATGGCCTACAAGTTTGTCATTTGCAATTTACCTGTAGCTCTTGTTATTTACGAAAAAAAATTAAAGTTTATGTGCATTTTATATGGGAAATCTTTGCACGCCTTGGGCGAGTTAAGGGTTCAAATTTTTTGGGAATTTTTTTAGTTATGTTCCACAAAATTTCAAAGTTGGAGTGAAAAAAACAATAGTCGCAAAAAGCACCCTAATGTACATACATATGTAACTAAGAGCGGAAAAAATATAAAATGACAAGATGTGGGGTGGAAAATATTTTAAAATCTAATGAAGCAAGCCGGATATTGCGGCTTCTACTTAAATTAATTAAGTCACAAAAAATTCGATGAAATGGCAATTACACTGGTTCACAGATATTCGTGAATGAAATTTACTTTTTTAAGAACAATTTTTTTTTAAATGTCGATCTCAATCCAAAGGAATTTTGGTAAATTTTGTAAAATTCAGTTCATAGTGCAATAATACAAAATTTAAAAAAATTCTGCACAACTGCCAAGTTTGTGTACTGAAAAATAGTGTTATTGTTACCTTCCACCTTCTGGTCTATAAATTTAAAAAAAATATTAAATATCATAGTGGGCCATGTGAAATGCATATAAACGAAAATTTTAGGAAAGTTGAAAAAAAAATTGCTGAGACTTTCTTTTTTGGTAAACTTTTTTGCTCCCAGAAATGTTGATCTATTCTTTGCATGGCCCTAAAATCAGCACTTGTGCTCCTTGGGCAAGAAACCTTACCGATGGTTTTCAATTGCTTCTTTTTTTTTAAAATGGGCTTCACCTGAAAACACGTATTGGAAATTTCGAATTTTTGAGAAAAAAAATAGTAAATAATATTGGCCTGGGCCGAATCCGACCAGAAATTTTCTGAGCACGAAAAAAAACTTAATTAATTTTATGTTATCAGGTTGGTGTAATTTTCGTTTCTGCCTAAAAAAATCTGCGATATTCCGCTTTTTAGGTCATGGTTTTGCTTTTTTGCATTTTTAGCATCCTCAGAGGCAATTCTATTTTATTTAATCTGTCGCAAATTATAAAATACATTTCAATGGTCACACAGGAACCGAAAAATGCATTTAAGTTTTTTTTACATGTTGTTTTTAGGTATATAAATTTTCACTTTTGATGGTTAAGGTAATTTTTTATTCAATGTGACCTTCCAAACGACCTTCGAAAGTAAAACTTTTTATTTTTTATAACTTTTTGTCCCTTAAAAATTGTTTTGAATTTTATACAGACGCAATCCTTCACATAGATCGTTTTAAAAGAATACCAATCATAATTCAACAAACACAGTTTTCTCTCAAATTTGTTTATAAGCAGACAACTTACGCATGTTCTCGGATGCAACACATTGCCATTTTATTGGCAGTACGTTATCTGGAACGATACCAAATAGCCTGTACGTGTAAACGCATAATACGCACATATGTATGCCTTGTGCATCGAATGGGATGCGAATAATCTTGGCACTTGTGTGCCAAAACCTATCTTTATATTGGGGTTGATTCAATCTGAGCTCATATGCCGGCAACAACTGCCTTTGCGCATAGGTAATGCTCTAGTTTGTATGTATGTATGTTTGTATGTATTTACTTACGCAAATATAGCCTTATAAGAATGTACGTAAGTGTGCCCAAAACATATGCTCGTGTAGATTGTTGTGATAAGATTTCAATCCTCTGCGCAAGCAACACTTTTTGTACGCTGCTTAATTAACGCTTACTCAGTAACTTTAGTGGCGAATGGGTTATTTAAGCTAACGTTAACGTCAACTCAAATGTCGGTACTTTTATGCTGTTGCGTAGGTTTTAAAAGCAATAAATTGCCATTTAATACCATTATATGTAATTAATTATATAACTTCTGGGTCGAAATTTTTTATTTTAAACTAAATAAACCGCTATGCAAGTAATGATCCATATAAAAAAATAATCACATTCATTGTGTCGCCTACACACAGCTGCATTTGTAGAATGAGTTACAGGGTAGTTGAATATTTTCATTTACGGCCTATCCTTCATTATTCAAATACTCGTATAACAAAGGGAAAGGCGTGACACTTCTTAATTTACTTGTCTGTCATATGTCGCTGTAAGGATAATCAGTTGCAGACGTCAGGTTGGGCTAAGTGAGTTACGTTCAGCAATGACGTCAATGCTTGGCCACAATGCGGAGTAAATTTTTATTAGGGTGGAACATTACATAAAAATTGCGTTTTCAAAAATTTTAGCTTCCACGGATAAGGGTTAGAAGGGTCCTAAGTCTTTCAAGTTTAGCTATGTATACAAAAAAGGATTTAATAAAAGCATAAAAGAATATCCATTTGGATATGAAAAGGAAGAAGAATACGAGGAAGCTTTAGAATAGTTTGTCACCTTTGGATTTTGGGCGTGCCGCCGCCCACTTATGACTTGGTACGAAAAAGCAGTTCGCTGAAAATTATTCAAATCGGACTAAAATTGCACTGGTTTCCCGTATAATAAGACTATGTTCAAACATGCACCTAATTGGCAATTAAGAACCTTTTCACTAATTTATGCCTTAATTGTTACCCAAATTATTATACAAAAATTCAGATTATTAATTGCCAATTAATTATTTTTATTTTATAATATTTATTTGTGTCAGATTCTCTATGCAACCCTGCTAGATATGTTTAGTTTTGACTTGGAGGTATGTTTATTAGACAAAGTGCAATCAGCTGTTTATTTCTGGTCCTCTTTTACAGCTGATATTCCATCACGGATGGAAAATTGAATTATAAAATTGTACCTTGTTTACGGAAAACTTTTTCATAAAAGTGGATTGGTATACATAAAAAGTAAATATGTATTTCTATATAAAGAAAATAGGAGGATAAAAAGTACCATCGATGCCATATCAACTTCTGCACTCACACTAAACAAATTTTGGCTATGAAAGGAGTCTCTTTGAGCAGCGCGAGACGAAGCTATATTGCAGAAAAGGTGAATCACTTTCCTCCCAGTTCTTCGATCTGACGTTTTAAAAAGAAATATTTTTTTTGCGAAACCAACTACAGTTGCGTTACTTTGACCACCCTTCTGTATCACTAGTATGCCCCTTCACATATAAGAAAAGCTATTAGACCAGTGGCCTGCACAAGAAAATGCATTGAAATGTCAATAAAAATAACAACTGATTTCCTGAGAAGTTATTTGGCTACGTTTCAAATGTACCCAAAATTGTGTGTTTGTACCGAATGTACTTTCAAACTAAATAAAGGTACGATTGCACCAACTTTTCCATCACTGTAGGTGATCCAACAGCTGATTTCGTATCGCTAATTGCACAGCTGACGTGTGTGTGAACACCAAACTAAATGCCGCAATTTAAAGCTTAATTGCCTCAGCTAATTGGCCTGTTTTAACATAGTCTAACGGTAATTTTCGGGTACACGAAAACTCTGATATTTCAATAACTGAGGACGTTATTAACGTTATTACTCGAAGTTAATACTTACAACAATCTCTTAACAATAAATAAGATTGTTATAGACATTTAGGTAGTTTAAAGAAATTTGGAAGTTGATACCTGCGCCGGGTATATAAAATTCGATTTCGCCCGAACTTATACTTCTTTACTTGTTTTTAATTAAACACTTGCGACTTTTTTTTGCATTCGTGTATTAAGGGCCATTTGCAGCTCTCAATAAAAACAAAAAACAAAAAACAATATAAAATGACGCACAAGAAACGGAAACGAAATTTGCTTCTATCAAAATTTCTTAACTAAGTTAGCAGCTCTCTTTGAGGCGAAAGATATGGTAAAATAATACTGATTTTGAAAAAGTTTGTTTTCAAAATTGGATTGGTTACAGGTTTAATTTTGCCTAAATATCTAAATATTTAAGGCTAGCCAAAAATGTTCCGTCATTTCAGCCATCAATCGAATCGTAAGATCTCTTAAAGCATAATTTTTTTGTGAAACCGTTTAAATTATTGCCTTGTATTATAGTTTAAAGAATATTTTTCCAAAATTTTTTGCTCTTCAAAAGTTCGTCGGCCCTAATTCACATTTTTTCAGCTGAACTTTGAGCAGGGCTAATTTCATAAACACACGTATTGAAATTTAGCTTCAAAAAAACTTGTTTGCTTGGTATATTGCTCGTACCTGGAATCGAAGATGTGTACTACTCAGTGATAGTAATTAACTATAATCACGTGGCTGCTTCGATTTTTTCGCCAAGCATATGAGGTTACAAAATATTTATGTGACTCTGCTATGCCTACGCCCCTCCTTTTCAAACAGTTAAGCAATACTTTGTAGTGCAAACAGAGCTTCGGTTGAAGAACAATTCAATTAAGTATGTTTAGAGGCACTCAATTATACTAAAGAGATATTATTTGGTGCTTCCAACTCGCATATTTGCTTTGGTCAAATCTTGGGAAAATTATGGCTAATGTCATGTTCACTTAATGAGCGGCAAAGTGACACGGATGATAGCTTTGATATATCAATATTGTTGAAGCCATTAGTAACTGGCTGTTTGCTTTGACATGCGCTTATTGCGTTGCCTACTGACATCACTTTACTAACATATGCGGAGCAATTCGACCTTATGTAAGTATCCCTGTGGGGAAAGGCACTAGTGGTGAACTGGTTAGATACTAGAGAATTTAAAGCGGTGGTGGGCATCAACTTGCCCTCGGGCAAAGCCCTTTCTAGCTTTTTATAGCAAATGTATACAAAGCCTGAAAGAGTTCTGCACACGGACAGGCCGGTTCCCAACAGCGATTTAAAGCTATGACTAGTACGCAGGGCCGTCGAGAGAAAATATGGGGGTAAATATGTGCCCGGGCAACTTAGTCAGTGCCATTTTTGGCAATATGTAGAGAATGGTTTTCTTTTTAAGAGAGAATTTTTTTTTTGCTATATAGATCAAATGAATGCGTAAATAAGATTTTCTTGTGTTAGTTATTGTTAGTTGCGGGTTCTGAAATGTTATAAATATCAAGTTCTACAACTTTTTTTATTTATTTTGGAACGAATTTCCGTCATCCCTTGTCAAGCTTGGTTTGCAGACTTTATTTGGAAATAAATGCAGTAAAATCGATACTTTCAAAGTTTTTTTTTTTATTTTTTTTTTATACATACGGTTTCAAACCCTCCTACTAATTTGAACTCGCGCGTGCACGCGAACATGTTTGTGAATATTAAGTAATCAAATGTATTAACTTTGAGAAATATTATAATTTTTATTTTCCAACTTAATTTTCCCCTCCGGGCTTTCCTCCCCTCTCTTCTCTAAACCTGCTAGTACACGTTAATTATGTTTTTCATGCTAACAACTGGAGAATTTAACGTTTCAGTGGTCTACAGCTGCATCCATTTTCGATAATGTCGAACCGGTTCTAAATGCGACAAATGAGATCTAGTTCGTTCTGCATTCCTTTTTCTAAAGTTTTGCACCAGTTCTAAGTTCGTTGCCTTAGTTATAGATTTCAAATGAAAAGATTTTGTATTCTTTGGGGCTTACTACAATTTCTGTAACTACTCTGGACTTAGCAAGTTTGGGTATTATTGAATAGAATTAAAAAACGTAGTACGATCTCCGATTTCAACTAACTTCTAACTAACTACTTTTGAACATTTATGCAAAATAAGAAAAATTACATTTTTTTATTGTCTTTTTTTTATTTTATTTGCTTTATTTATTACTACACCCTGCAGAAATGATTGAATTGATAAAAACTAACCATTGGTTACATGTAGAATATCGATTGGTTACATGTAGAAAATCGATAAAAATATCGATGTCAAAGCGATAAACGTATCGATAACAAAATAGTCGATGACAAAGTCGATTAGCAATCGATAACAAAATCGACAAGTAATCGCTAACAAGATCGATAAATGATCGATAACAAAATCGATAAAAATATCGATAACAAATTCGATAAAAACATCGATAACAATACCGATAACAAAACCACTAGCAATATCGATAAAAAAACATCGATAACAAAATCGACAAAAATATCGGTGCCAAAGCGATAAAAATATCGATAACAAAATCTATAAAAATATCGATTATTATTTGACCAAATTTCGAAAATATCGACAGCAAAATCGATAACAATATCGATAAAAATTTCGATAACCAAATCAATAAAAATATCGATTATTATATCGATAAGTCCCAAGAATCCCGTAAATTTCTAAAGTCCCAAAATAGTTTCCAGATTGAGTACCTGTGTCTGTATCTACACACATCCTTTTCTCTATAATTACCTTTATTTTAATCTTTCTTCCCCTATCTTTATCTCTACTTTAACCGGTATCATCATGCTCATCTTTTTCTTTATATTTACCTTTGTTTTTACTTTTATGTTTATCGTTTTCTTCATCTACATATTCTTCTTCACTTTTGCCCTTATACATATAAGTAAAGTCTTTAATTTACAACCAGTTATATATTTTAAAGAAATCCCGCAAAAGAAGCCAAATACAAGTGGATTATTTTTTATCAATTGATACTTTCTTCTGCAGGGTAGATCAGTGGTAGGTGTGTGTCGCTTTGCCGAATGTGCGCAATACAAAATAACTTATAGTATATGTACGTGTGATGCGCAGTTGGCAGCCAATGATCACTTAGTCTCGCATGAATAGGATAGCCAAAAGGGCCCGACACTGACAGAGATGTTTAAATGGTGTTGTAGGTTATGCTGTATCATTTTTAATACAAAAGAAATCACTTATATTAACCCTTATGTTACCATAAAATACGGTTAGAAGACAATCAAAAGAGTAATCTGTTCGTACTTTAGAAGAATTTAAGCAACAAAGATTTTATTGATATCAAAGGATTTCACATTTAACAGACACTTCAAATTTAAGTTAGAGTCTTGTTAAGTTATAATTTTAACCACAATAACAGTAAGGCTGCATAAACACCGTTTCATGTATTTAATACAAACTTGTATTTGAACTGAGTTTCATGAAATGATTTCTTGAAATAACAATCACATAAACCTAATAGCAAACAATTGCAGGCACATACATATGTGTATGTATGTACGTATTTTTATTTTTTATGTAATTTATAAGCATAAGCTTTTCTGCATGTGAAATCTTTTAGATGCACGCAGACACAAAAGCAAGCATTTTATGATATTCTGTAAGCACTTTTGTGGCTTTTTTCTCCTTTGTTCGTTTTTGATAAAAAGACAAACAGACTGCAGTTGTAAGATTTTAAATTTTGGAAGAAAAAGCTGAATTTTTCATGGCACACGTGCATTTCGGATTTGAAAATTTTCAGACTAATAGAAAACGATTTAAGAAACCAATTATTTCAATTTAAGTATTAAATGTATTAAAAGATGGCTATCAAATGAAATGTGTTTAAAAAAGACTTTATTTCTGAACTATATTTGGTAGGGTTGCCACGTATTTAAACAACGCAAATTTAACTTAATTCATCAGGTAGTTGAAATGAGTATCACAAGTAGTTGGTTCATGTATTTCTTAACTATAGTTAGAAGGGTTGCCACCTGTTTGAATAGTCGAATTTAGCAAACTTATACACTATTCCGTAGACAAAGAAAATGCGAAGACGTGCACGAACACGAAGATAAATACTTATTGGGAGATTTAATCTAAAAGTAATACAAATTTCAGCAATATGAAACGAAAAAAAAAAATTATCGTATAAGTGAAATTATCATTACATTTATATTCGGTCACTATTTTACCGAGAAACTGTTATACAAATCCATAGTTATATTGTCTAGTAAGGCTACTCACATTCCGATAGCGCCATGTATTTTCAAAGTACGTAATTCAATAGAAGCGTGATTTCATTGTGAAAACAACCCCGGGCTGTGAAATTTATGTATATGTAATACAAAAAAAAGGCCGGCGGCAAAGTATCACACGAATAACTAAATTAACCGCTTTGTAGCCTTGTTTGTGTAGCTTTTTGTTTTATTTACACTTTGCCGCATAATACATTGACGTCAACTGAATGCCGAAACAGGGCGCTTTTGACTTTTTGGATTCACTTATTTCGGCGCAGATGAGCCGGTTGAATGACAAAGACCAATGGTCCTCCAACGTTTGCTATGCAAATTGATTTATGGCCACACTTAAATTGCCAGACATGAAATTTTGCGTGACATTCCGTAATTACAGTGCGTCTCTTGAGGAAGTGATTTCCCCTAAATAAGTATATGTATAAGCAGAAAGTTTTTTGGGAAATTGATGGCTTTCATGGTGTAGCTAAAAAACTGATTTAGGTGTTTGGAAAATATGTATAAGAGAAAATGGCAATGCCTGGCAATAAATATTGGCATATCGCACAGTGCGGCCGAAATTCAAAAGTGCGGCCAAAATTCGAAGGTTTAAAGAAATGATTCTAAATTTTGTACTAGGGGGTTTTCGAGGACCCTGATTACGAATCCGCTGTCAGAATTGCAAAAATCGTAATAACGGATCCAGAAAAGCATCTGGTGAATTTCGGGCATTTTAATTTGAATTCTTAGAAAAGTTTTGGGTACGTAGTAATGCAAGTTTGAAGTAGCTGGGACTTACCGTCGATTTTTGGGATTTTTTCTGTTGACAGTGCCAGTTATTTTCTTCCATACGAAGTATGTTCGATGACATGAAGAAAACGAGCAACACCTTCAACGAAAAAAATTTCCAAAAATTAACCGTAAGTCCCAGCGTATTTGAAAATGGACTTTATTGTACTTAAATTAAATGGGCCACAAATCTGCATACCCGAAAACTTTCTTTGAAATCTCATTAAAAAGCTCGAAACTTTTACATACAGGTGAAGCTAATATGTATAAGCGGGTTAAAAAAAAAAAATATTAGGAGCGAAAATGAGCATCTGAGTTTTGTTTTATTCTGTAGCTAATACTTTTCTACATAAACTACAACTGGTTTAAGGGCAGTATCAAATTTTGTTTAAAAATAAACGAAAAAANGTCCAAAAATTAACCGTAAGTCCCAGCGTATTTAAAAATGGACTTTATTATACTTAAATTAAATGGGCCACAAATCTGCATACCCGAAATCTTTCTTTGAAATCTCATTAAAACGCTCGAAACTTTTACATACAGGTGAAGCTAATATGTATAAGCGGGTTAAAAAATAAATATTAGGAGCGAAAATGAGCATCTGAGTTTTGTTTTATTCTGTAGCTAATACTTTTCTACATAAACTCCAACTGGTTTAAGGGCAGTATCAAATTTTGTTTAAAAATAAACGAAAAAAATACCTTTACATTTTTATTTCTTAAAAATTTCTGTTACAGAATTTGTTTTCACAAATTTGTAAACGTATTTTGCTAACCTTAAGACGAAGAATTCATTTGGTTTTGTTTGCTTTCCTATTCTCTAACTACTTTTATACGTTAATAGTTTTTCGCTTTTTATTACAATAATGTTGTGCTTGAAAGGACACACTACAAATGGATATAAAGAGAGGACTTACGGTACAGCTTGTTACAGTGAACAGTTTTCGTTCCCTAGGTGATCCCTTTAGCCAACTAANTGAAGAATTCATTTGGTTTTGTTTGATTTCCTATTCTCTAACTACTTTTATACGTTAATAGCTTTTCGCTTTTTATTACAATAATGTTGTGCTTGAAAGGACACACTACAAATGGATATAAAGAGAGGACTTACGGTACAGCTTGTTACAGTGAACAGTTTTCGTTCCCTAGGTGATCCCTTTAGCCAACTAAATGTCAAAAAGACCTATATAGAAACTTTATTTTCTCGATTTTGGGCCGCGCTTTTGGAATTCGGCCGCACTGTGTGTCGGTTTGTACGTTTAGTGACGCCTGCAATTATTATGTCTGTAGTCAAATGCAATATTTCACTTCCTTAGTAAAAAAAATCCTATGTAGTTGTATGTAATTGAAAAGGCTTTTAATTGTATGTACGTATAGTTGCGCCAATTTCTGAAAAATCGGGGAAGTGATCCTTAACCTTTACTAGACCCGCTGCGAGATAAAGCCTACTACGTCCAATTCTTCAGTCGTTTCTTTATAGTTCTTTAACGGGAGCATAAAAATATATATGTATAGACTTAAAATTTCTTTATTTGCATAAACTTAATTGTGTGATATTAAATGGTACTGATAAAAACTTAATTATCTTAGATTGACCATCTGTAGAATGTATATTTTTCCTTTATTGCAACCAAAATGTCAAGTATTTATTTTGTCGTGCCGCAGATCGAACATTTGATGTCAGACTAAGACTTGCAGCTGCGGATTCTACATTATTTAGCCTCTGACTTAGAATTAAATTTAGTTTAAAATATAATATTATTAAATATTTATGTTAATATTTGTAATGATTAGGAATCGAAAATAACAGTAAGTTACGGAATTTCAATTCAAGAACTCAGACCGAAAAAATGTGTCTTTATGATATTTGAATACATACAGAAGCGTCATGCTTGTTTTTTTTTTTTCTTTCGGTTTATGCCCAAACAATTTAATTTTACTAGTGTTCGCCCAGCGGTTGNTTTATTGCTCCAAGGATTAATTGCACGTCTTTAGTTTACTATTTAATTTTATATTTTTGCTTCTTTTTATTAAAGTATTAGCACTCGACGCGGTTTCTGGATTTTATGATTCGCATAGGGAAACAGATGGGTTATTTGCTTGTATTAAAATCCCCTCCTAAATTCAAACATTTTTTATTTTGAAATGCGAATAGTCACAAGCGTGAGAAAGAATTCTTAATCCTCTCCGATTCTCTCACTACTCTTCCAACCATTCGAAATGTACAGTTTTTATTATACATATATATGTATGTATGTATGTGCATATGCATATACTTACACGTATACATCGCAGATATTTTAATTTTTTATTTTATTTTTTGCTTAATCTATGTATATGTTATGCGAGTGAAAGTGCTTTGTCATAAATGACTAGTTTTTAAATTTTCACTTGAAAAAAGATTAGCATATCATGTTTGAAAATAATAAGTACTCTTTTCGCAAAATTGATTTATTGCACGACTACTTATTTTACTTTTACCAATTTGCCAAACCCAAATACACTCGCCAGCAGCAATAAAGCCTCGACCACAAATAATTAAAAGCTTTATTAGATAAAGCGGTTACTGCCATGATATCGACTATTAAAAGTTGTGTATAACCAAAAGAGAGAAAAATTTTTAATTTTACTACATACTTTAACTAATTTTCAACAATTTCGCTTTCCACAAAGAACGCAGCATGAGCATAGTTTAATTGAAAGTATATCCACTGCTTCCATTCAACTAACTATTAAAATTGATTGCTTTTTTGATTATCACTACGTTTTTGCAAATTTGTATATATTTACATAAAAAAGGAAACGAACCAAAATTAAGGTCTAGAAGATTATTTTTTTAAATCAATTAAACAAATGTAAAAAACAATCAATAAAGCAACATAAAACCTAAAATTTATATTTAGCGCTCGATTTTTTGTTATATGTTTAGTCGAGTTTGGCGCCGATTTTCGGTGTCACGCTTTTGTGTTGCGACGCTTACGGCAAGACTTGCCTTTTACACTGCAGATGTTTTTGTTTTTTTGTGAGAAACTTTTTCATTACAAAAGTGCACAAGCTGGTTTTCCACTAATCTACCGAGTGGTAATACATACCTCTAACTGCTCGAATACATCGCGCTATTTAAATAATACACAATAAAAGAATGATGTTTATAGGTGGTTCACAAGGTGTGTTTTATGAATGGTATCTGATGGCATCTGTGATAACATCAAGGCGCACGCCACAAATCGGAGGAGAAGCTCGGCCAAACACTAACTAAAAAAAAAAATTATTTTATGCATTTGCAAAAAACCCATTTTGTCAGAAAGGGCAAATATATAGCAATATAACACACACATAACAAATCGATCCCTAACCGCCATGAAAAAACTACATATATTTTTTCAATATTTCCGCTCAAAAAAGGAAAAAAATTCGGTAACGTAACTTTCGGTCGGTCAGGGCCCGATCAGTTTCTAAATATTTAGTTTTATGANTATAACACACACATAACAAATCGATCCCTAACCGCCATGAAAAAACTACATATATTTTTCAATATTTCCGCTCAAAAAAGGAAAAAAATTCGGTAACGTTACTTTCGGTCGGTCAGGGCCCGATCAGTTTCTAAATATTTAGTTTTATGATTGTCTATTTATTTTTATTTTTGTGTTTCTCACGATCTCAATCTTCCGTGATAATTCTATTATTTTCATAAATCCTATTTTTCAATTGCCAAGTACCTTCCTTTAGCACCTTTATTGGGATTAAATCTCGATTTTGGCTCTTTTTAGGATACGCTAAGAAAGAAAAAATGTACAACCCGAAACTCCTCTCAACGTAAGCTTTCAAACTAGGATGATTATATTTTTCCCCCTTTTATGTTACCAGCCCAGCCTAATGTATATGTAAATGAAAAAGGAGGGCTTTGAAAAGCACCTAGAAAATGCTGTGACCATGGATATTTCACTGGAATTGATTTAAGGTTTCCACATTTTAAGATTGAGAGGATATTTAGCTTTAGAAAATTGGGCTTGGTATACTTTCATAAATCAGACACATTCAAGGGACTAACTATTGATGCATATAAAAGTAAACAAGTAAACTACGAAAAGTAAAAAAATACCTATGTTAAAATCAATCTAATGAAATTCACAGTAACTTGTTTGAGTAAATGTATTTCAACTGCTAAGTACACTAAGGATAATTCTGAAGCCAGTTCATTTGAAAACTTACCACGCCCAACTATGCGCACTACAAAAAATTCAAACAAAAGTATGCTTTCGAGCACAGTTTTTACAAACATCCATATCTACATAACAGGGATGTTGCGAATATTTGCATTCGCAATCGACATTCGGATTTGTATCAAATGATATGAATATTTTGCGAATGCGAATGTGTACATGGGCAGAGAGTCCACTCTAATATTGTGGAAATGGCTCTTACTCTGTCTAATCAGGGTGCGGACAATAACTGGCTTTTAGCTTCAGGCGCTAAACGGTTAAGTAGTATATCAAGCAACATTGATTTATAGAAATAATTTTAGAATATGAACACATTAAAAAATGTGAAATTAAAGCCCAATTGAAGGCACGTCTTAAAGAAAAACGAGCTCGTCTAGGTGAAAATCCTCTTGATTAGCGGAAAACTAAACCGTATTGTACAAATTGACAGATCTGGCCCGCAAACATTTAAGGGCTTCCAGCGTTCCGGCCTTATATAAGAGCCCTAAGAAATCGCCTCATGGGAGGAAAGACAGCGAAATTCCTTTTTTTGAAATATAATATGCCACCTTTGAACTTTGACTACTAGATTTAAGCACTGTATAGGTTAAGCACTCGTTCTTTTTTAATTTTATTACTAACATTCGCATTCGCATTCGCGAACGTGGAAAATATGACATTCGAAAAATCCCTACTACATACATACTTATGTATGTATGTATGTACATATGCCTGACCACCACTTAAAAAGGATATAATAAAAACACCTCACTCGTGCATGTTAGCATATTTTTCGTTTCCGTTTTTCTGCAATGGTATGTGAGAATGTGGAAAGGAAGGCCGTGTGGCCTAAAAAGAAGAATTTCTATGAAGCTTATACAATGAACGTATTTTAAAATTCAATTTAAGTTCGTGTACGTGCAGGAATTTAATTTGTTTATCATGCCATATAAAGTTGGCATAATATATTTTGTCTGCACCATTTTATAATCATACATACATATCGTCGATGTTTTTGCAAAACCGCCCATCGGTCAGTTGCAAAACCGCCTAAATCGCCGATGTGGCAAAAATGAGATTTGGTAACCCTGAACTCCTGGCATCGAGATTTATGCATACAAATCATTAAATCGCTATTAAAGTAACAGATTTGTTAAATAATAGCCAGAGAAAATATCGCCTATCAGGGTAGTGCCTTCAAAGAATAAATCTTTTTTTCGCTCTCCTGTAAAATTTGAGTGCCGCCAGATAGGCGGTTTTGCAAAAACATCGACGATATACGATGTATGTAAGCAGATGTATGACTGCATGTGTGAGCTTATAAACTTATTATTATTAAAATTAGGCAGCTGCCGAAAGTTACAATCGCCTGAAATACGGCGTAAAATGCGAAAATAATAACACTGCAGAATGGAACTCAATTTGTATACCGTTTTTCTAGATCACGTGATTTTACCAAAATATTACAATTTTTATAAAAAAAAATTTAAATTTTTAACAGGCGAAAAATTAAAAAAATAGCAGATTTGTATTGGAGCCTATTCTTCAGCAAAAGAAAGACAATCTACTAACAATAAAAATCGATGGATAAATAATCAAGTTGTAACTGGTCAAATCAAATCAAAATGTGCAATAATTGCACTGTGCAACAAATTTCAAAAAGTTGAAGGTGATGATAATCGGACCAACAGCATTTGATTAAGCTGCTCAAATAATGAAAAAGTACCAAAGGATTTGAAAAAGTTGGTTACCATTTCTATTTTATATCAATTTTAATTTGGAAAGATAAAATAGGTAGGTAGGGATGAGGGGTTTATATTTCTTAGTATATATCATCAGAAAATACTGAAAATTCGCTTCAGATAATACGCCCTTTAAAATATATTTATGCAAGTTTCATGTACAGTATGTAATAAATAAATGAACTTTTTAAAGTTTCATAAATTGCTTTTTATTTACTTAAAATTTACAAAGAACTTAAACATTTTCAACCAGCTACAAAAAAGGGGAGGTTATCAATTTTTCGGAGTATTTTTTTCTTATTTTATGTATGCCACCGCATAACTTTGGACCGCGTAAACCGATTGCAATAATTATTTTTTTATTTTTTGCCGGAAATTGGTTTAGATCCGATCATTAAATCATGAAACAATTAACGGTACTCCTAAATTTGTATATGAGAATTGAATTCGATTTTGCTTTTTGTTTAAAAATTACTTGTAATACAAAACTTTACAACAGAATTGTATCATAAATAAATTAAATAATTCCATGGAATTTTACACTTTTATGTTCATTTTCGTCGATTTCTCGATTTTCTCATTTTTTTAATACTTCGAATACCGACAATTTAACTGAACTTGTATTTTTATCATGTAGCTCATTTTGGTGGAACGAATGCGAAGTTGGCAAATTAAATGCTATGCACTTATCAGTGGCAAACTTTTTTAGGCTTTAAAGTGTAAAAAGCAACAGTAAGTGAGTATGCATTGCATATTTTTTTCAAGGAAAAAATGCTCTTTTATTTATTTCCTCAAGAAAATTTGCTTTTTCAAGCAACAGAAATAATAAGAAATATTTCTTGTGGTTTTCTTGACAGCTGGATTCTAAGCTTTAAGATACAGTTTTTAATTGAGGTTATAAGCTTTGCGAGGTGTTTGAACCCCAAAACTCACCCCTTTCGTGCGCTAATGCTAAGTGACCATATTTACTCAACTTTAAACACTTTGTGTGTAGTTGTTCTCTACGTGACAAATTTGGTATGTAAAAGTAATAAACAGTGTTTAATTTTGCACACACAAAAATTATTTAGAAGAAATTTTAAACATTTTATGTGTAAACTGTAAAATTGTGAGCAATAAATACTTATAACTCAAAAAACAAATTTGAAATTTGTTCTTCGCCACTCATGTGATAAATAAAAGTAAGCAAGCAGTGTTTAACTTCAGTAACAATTTAATTATCTTAATATGCACAAACTTTACCAAAAATTTTTTAGAGTGTAAAATACGTTACCATTAAAATCGACTACCGATTTTTTGCTGGGTAGTGATTGCTTGATGAAGCGAAAGGTGGTTATTTAGGCGTGTTGCCATTATAGTAAAATAAATTTTCATTTGCATTTCCCGCGAGTCGTCACCACTTTCCAATACAAAGTGCAACTGATGACCGCTTAACCAATTAACTGAAACTGATCAAATTTGCAGTTAGAAATTAATTGTGATGAATATTTTACTAACATTATAACATACACATAGTAAATATATATGTACTAGACTGGGTCGATTTTGTATGGGGGAAAATAAAACGCATTTGATGGTATTGTAGGTCTAATCCAATAACAATTGGCCATGAAAGATTCCCTTAATTGATTCAAAGTATGCTAATTTTGAAAAGGTTATTTAATTTATTTATTGCTAGAAACGCAATTTCGGTGCTCTACCCAGTCAGTTTTCAAGACGAGTATCGAGCAGGCCATTCGTGAGATAAAGCCGTAAATCATCACGAAGGTTTTGGATTAACAGGATGCTCTACCGCGAAGCCAGGCAAGCCAACTACTTGAATGAAGCCTTGTTCCATAAATAAGGCGATTGTGTGCTCTTTCGGATAAAAAAATATGCCGAAAGGAACTGATTTTAGTTAAGTATTACTTTGAATTAAAAAAAAATATTGTATGAGCTATCAATAAAAAAGTGCTCAAAAACGGGTCCCGTGTTCAACAGTTATAACATCCTCTTTTTTCCGAAGTCGCGCCCAATTACCGGCGGTTTCACCAGGACCTAAAACTATGGAAGAAGGTTACTACTCCTAGGGAATACAACGTGATTGTACCATTACACCCTATTCACGAAAGTCGCAAACATTAAAGCGTTTATGAATGTACAATAGGGCGGTCCAAAAACAGTTTAGTCGGAATTGTAATGCTCTCAGCCCATAGGATTGTTCTATATATAAAATTATACCCCTATTTTTAATTTTTTTTAAATCAAAAAATATTTAAAGGTCGCTCAAAGCGCTCAAAATTTTCTATGTATTTTTATATGGAAAAAAACAATTTTTCGCAGATACGGTATTGCATTCTTGAAAATTAATATTTTTCGATTTAATACTAAAGATTTTTTATTTGTCCCCCCATTGTATCTTTCTGGGTTTTTGTAGGTTTTTGACGAACCTATAAATTACAGTCGCGATGAAAAAATGGTTAAATAAACAATTGGGTATTATTACTGGGAATCTTCTGCAGATAAATAGAGTTTTACGATGAGAAATATTGATTTTTAAGAGTTCGGTACCATATCTGCGGAAACGCCCATGGGCTCTATTTCCTAAAAAAAAAATAATATTTTTTTTCCTTTATTATAGGAAGAAATTGAAATTAGCAAATTTCAATGCATATATTTAATACATATGCATGTACATGTGAATGAAAATTAGATAATTCAAAGTTTCAATAAAAAAGGAATAAGAAAAAGTAAAAAGGTAAATAAATACTTTCGTCAATTGTCGAATAATTTGACGGACAATTGGACACAAAATGCTTGTAGTACTATTTAGATAAGTACGCCTACTGTGCTCTGCAAAGCAATCTGTGCAAAGTTTAAAAGGATTGGCCGAGCTTCTCCTCCGATTGGTCACACAAACCACTCGTCCATGGCTGATTTATGTTATTCTTCCCTTTACTCAATGTTGTTGTTTCCGAAAATTTTCAGTCGCCTTCTCAGTTAAAACAACCCATGCGTCATCCACATCACCACAGTATTTCTGCGGCGTGAGTACACAAACAACACCGACTCCTCATCGTACATTCATATAGAGCATTTAAATAATGTAAGTATATAAACAAATTAATTTTACGGCTTGATGGCGAGGGAGAGAAGCGAGCCTGTTGGCGCTCAACCGCGGCGGTCCGCGTTTGCGCGCCACCACTGAAAAACCTAAAACGCTGAGAAAAATATGCGCATCGCACTGAAGGCCAAAAAATACAGTAACAATTTACCTTTAATTTCCAATGATTCGCTTATCAGTTATTGGCAAAAATACCGTTCGTATTATTTTATGCGTATACTGCAGAAGGGAATTCAATGCAGAACTACACTGTATGCAAAAAATAGAGAGCGATTCGTTTAAAATACATTCCATTTTATGCAAATGTATGCCTGTATACATAATTGGAATGTTTCAGTAAAATAAAGCCAGAGAAAATAACACCCACGGGCTTTATTTCCCTTTTTATGAATTAAATCAAGCGGGCGTTATTTTCATTTCTTTGGGAAATAAAGCCCGCGGCCATTATTGCTCTTTCGAAAAGGAAATAAAGTCCGCGGGCTTTATTGCCTTTTATTGGTGGGCTATATTTCCCCTTCGAAATGGAAATAACGCCATGGGCTTTATTTCTTTTTGTTTGGGAAATAAAGCCCATTAGCGTTATTTCCGTGGGCGTTATTGCACTCCACCCATATTAACGTCATAATTTAATTTTCCAATTCAAAAATATGCTTGAAAAGTTTTAATGACAAATGCTTACAACGGAATATTTATAGGCCAGACAAATTTTGAAGGGAAAAAATCTCCTATTCCTGAGGACCTTGTATACTGAACATGCTTCTGGCTTAAGCGGTGAATCACATGTACACATTTATGTTGCTTTACTTTAATATGTCTTGTCTATATCCACAACCAGATACTTTTTAAAAGGCTTTCTAAATTTTAGCTGTTTAAATTGGGTTTTTTGTTTCTATATAATATACATATGGTAGTATTTTATACATATAAAATATTGAATTGCGCCAAATCCACTATCTTGTGATGAAAACATTCTGCTATTAGTTCTTTACATTTTCAGCGTATCTTCCGTGATAAAAAAGGTGATATAAAAATGGTACAGAATTTACATTTTGGTGCTATAAAATGTTCTTACATACCTCAGCTCTTTGGTACAATGGCATCTTTCTAGTTCAGATGTTCTTAACTTGATGAAATATAGACCCAAATTGAACTAATTAAATATTTGCGTGAAAAAGAGGTTCGTAAAATTAAATTTTCAACATTAAAGTGACATAAGTAAATACATATGTATGTATGTACATATTTAAATGGCAATCGCTTTTTGCTCCGCGAAACCAATTACAACCAAATGAAAAATCAACAGTTCAATCGGCAATTAATTAATGAACTAAGTTAAATTAAATGAAATACGTTTGGTGTTTAATACTGTTTTCCTCGTTGTTAACTAATTCGAGCAGTCGAAAACATGAAAGCAAAATCCGCTTTGACTTTATGGCAACGGTTATTTGCATTTAATTAAAAGTTTTTAATGGAGTCTGTGTTGATGAACTATGTGGAATCTGCGGTGATCAAATAAAAAGTACTACATGATGTTACTGGAATGCTGGTGAAAAAGAAGGCGGCTGAAAAAATGTTGTATTTCTTTGACTAAGATAATGGGAGATGAAAATATACTACACACATGCGTATATGTATGAGAACCTTTTTACAATGAATTTCTGAATGTGAATTAAATATCCATGTTTCATTTTCATAACTTCGCCAAAAAAATATAAACATGAGTTCATTTAATTAATCGCTTCTGATAAGCTAAATATTTACCATCCGTACAATTAATATTTATGCGAACTTTAAATTCACCAATTAAATTGCAAGTTAAACTTTTTTCATACATACATATTCTTGTTCTACTTGCTATTCTAGCTTTAGTTTCAATTAAAAAAAAAAATATTTGATTTACGTAATTGCCATGCAAATGTGTCCAGCTACGAAATAATTACACGGTGCCACAAAAAATAGTCGTGAAATACACCCTAAACAAGTAGGTAGGTGTTAGGTATGGTCGAGCACAACATGAAAATAGCTCCCGTGTAGTTCCTGAACCCTCCATTTTTTATACCAAAAAAAAACAGTTATTTTCGTACATTATGAATTTTTCTCTTAATAGCCGTCATCTATTCGCCAACAGTTAGCGGGTTTCGAAAAGAACGAACTCAATGAGGTACAACCAAACTCGCTATCGTCTATCCGTGCTAGCTAACTTTGTTGTTGCTTTCACATGCAAAATTTTTCGTTAACCGACCGGAACTCAAACATAGCGAGCGAGAAGTGGCGAATCGATGAAGGCTAATAGCTTGACTATGAAAAGATGTATTTATAGACCTTTAAAACGATGTATAACAGTATATTGGTAGACTTAGCTTGTTGGGAGTTTTCATCGGTTAAATTTTAATATATTCTTTCTTCATTTTTGAACTTTAATCATCGCTAATTTCAAAAATTTCTATGAAAGTTTCCAAATATGTGTAAAAGAACATTTATTTTCGAATAAATGGATACCTCATCCAATGCAATTGCATAAAAATTATCGAAGTTAAGCAACTTAAGCAATAATACGACCTTGAAATTAAATATGTGTGTGCTATGTACCGACGAGCAGATTTTTGGAGCAGTGTGGCTAAGGAGTACATCAATATTCACTCATTTTTGATTAAAAACGGCCTCAAGCTCAATAAAGCAAAAATGTATTTTTCATAAAATTTTAGGAAAATGAGCGTGGCCCCGCTTATATCATATATGTTCATGGTAGGATACTGGATCTTGGTAGATATGGATATACATTCATATATAAGATGGGGGTTATTCGAAAGGCCGCACCGTGGACATGAAAATGGAAATATTTGAAATCAGTCCCATACTTATGAAAATATATTAAACTGATCTCATAGCCATTGAAGAAAGCCAGCGGTACCCCCCATTTAAACACAAATTCTGATGGCGCAATTGTGTTTCTAGCTTCATGTTGCCAACATGTTGCCAGCTTTTTCACAGCGTAAACAGAATACTGCTTTACTGACGAAATGTGGTGGAATTTCACACTTATTTCACAGAAAGAAATTTTTTATGCAATTTTATAGCTTTTTGCCGTGAAACGGGAACATAATGCTATGTTTAAAAATGAACAGGTACCAAGTCCACTTTTTAGCCGACTTCCAAAAAAGGAGGAAATTATCAGTTCGTCGGAATATATATATACATATTTTTTTGTTATGTATATTACCGCGTAACTTTGGGGACCACGTCAACCGATTTCGATAATTCTTTTTGCATCGGAAAGGTAATATCTCAGAGGTGGTCCTGTACTAATCTGGTTTAGATCCGATAATTGGATCATGAAATATATATTTATATATATTTTTAAGTTTTGTTCGCCGTAATGACAACAATTTATTTTCCCTTGACCGCATCCACCAAATCCTCCGAGGAACATTTACATAAATGAATTCTTTAAAAAAATTTAAATATGCTTAAAAGCCATTCGATACATTTTTTTCTCTAGTTAGCATTCTTTATTATTAACGCTGGGTTGATATTACCACAGCGAGCAGCTGAATAAATTTTCCCTCAATTTATTACATTTATGTATTAGTGAGTTAAGAATTTCATTTATTTGCTTTTAGCAGACAAATTTTGAGACAGAATAATTAAATACATAATAAAGTTTGTAATTATTCAAATTATTTTCGTATATTTGGCTAATTTTTATAAATTTAGGGCGAAATTTTTGTTTTGCATTTTTTGTAATTTTTTTTTTTCAGCATAGTGTAAAATTTCAGCCTAACTATAAATGCAAAGATTTCTAAATTATTAGAAATAACAGTAATTTTCTCCAAATTGCTATATACACTTAAATCTACATTTGTGCAAAAGCTTTAAAAGAAGATTGCTTTTTTTATTTCGAATCTTTTTTTCGAAATCTTATATGTTACCAATAAATTCATACTCCTGCGAAACTTCCATACAACAAATTTGCCGCACAAGTGCTCGCACATGCAGTAGTAAAGTTTCTGATTGAATTGGCAAGAGATATCTTTGTTATTTTATTCCATTTTGTTTGTCTAGTGTTACGCAATTGAAATGAAGTTATACAGTTGCACAAATTATGCAAAAAGTTAGACAGTCCAAAGCATAATGGAAGAAATCAGAGAAAGCTCAACAAGTTACAATTTGTTGGTTGGTTTGTTACATACGTATGTATACAAATAGGTAAGAGATGTGCCACAAGCATGTCGGAGAAAGAAGGTAAATAAGAGGAAGGAAAAACTTTCAATCATTCACGGGTAGATATGTACATTTTTGAAAGCATACACTTATGTATATTTTGAAACTGGTAGCATTTTTTACTAATAAATTTGCAAAATAACAAAATAACTTTGTCTGAACATAATTACAAGCAAATGCTATTTATATTGAAGTCTGCTGAGTAAAATCGAAAACATCTTTATAGCTCAGAGAATTTTTACACAATTATGGTCTGGAATAGCTCTTTTTAAAGAGAGAAAGTTTTTTTTAGATAAAGCACTAGGCATAGGTTTAATACAAGTATAGGATGTAATATTAACCCAACTAACCATAAATATTTTTTTTCGGATACTTTTCAAGATTTTGGTTCGCGAAGTCAATGGGTATCGACTTAACTTAAGCCTCCTAAAATCACTCGAAAGCGACATGCTTCTGCTTTCCAATAAACATAAGATTATCAAAGACCATTGAAAGTGGTCCAGTTGTGATCGGTATTTTGACTTTCTGTTTCTGACTCATAACATCCGATTTTGGGGTGTACTTGAGATTCTGCTAATACCAAAATTAGTTTTTAGACCTAAATGACATAATGGTACATGCGACCAAATAATAAGATTTACTCCCCTAATGTTAGGAGTGAATCGCTAAATAAATACAGATGTACATACATATATCGGCCGCTGTGGTGTAGTGGTCGCTGTGGTGTAGTGGTAAGCAGTGCGCGCTTCCACTCCGCAGCACCTGGGTTCAAACCCTGGTCAAAGCAACATCGCAAAAAATATAGAAAAAAGGTTTTTTCTTAACAGCGGTCGGTCCTCGGCAGGCAATGGCAAACTCCGAGTGTATTTCTGCCATGAAAAACAGCTTCTCATAAAAATACAATCGCCGTTCGGAGTCGGCGTAAAACTGTAGGTCCCTCCGCTTTGTGTGACAACATCAAGGCGCACGCCACAAATCGGAGGAGAAGCTCGGCCAAACACTAACATATGTATGTGTAAGCGCCAATCTATTATTATTATTACATACATATATACCTTTACCAGATTTATATGAAGAGATGTATCTATTAATCTTATTTACTTTACAAATGACTAGCCTAATCGAGAGGTAGTTCATCATGCCCTTATGTATGTACATAGGTATAATATAGTCAACGCTTCTTCGAAATGAAATGAAGCAGCTGGTATTTTACGACATTTCATGTGAGGTGGTTATGCCTAGTTGAATTACCCTTTGTGTATTAAACTAGCTCAGTAAAAGGTACTCTTCATTCGGTTTTCAGTATCTTAATTAACATGACTATGAACTAAATATTATGCTATATACACTAACAAAACTTTAATATAATAAAATTTAAAATCTTTTAAAAGACTACAAATTATTTACCAAATGGTCGGAGCATAAAAACGAAAAGTGGCCCAAAATAGCACACAATGGGCACGATAATACGAACGGATTTTTTCTTCATTTTTTCATTTCAGCTCGGCTAGCTTGATTGAGCTTTATGATCACATTTACATATACTTATGGTGGTGGCGTATGAGCAACATGCATGTAATGTGTGCGATCTGAGAGTTCACGTTACTTATACGACGTGACGCCCACCGCTCATTGTGGGGAAAAGAACTTTTTTATGACAAAGTGACGTATGACGTATTACAAAGTTTTTCGTAGCACTTTTACGAAAATTTATTTTCAGTGTAGTTGAAATCAAGCTTCTAACCGTGGTTGCCCACATTTGGCATTACAATCTACTGAATTTTATAAATAAAAGAGACTGATTCCTGGTATCTTGATGTTTTGGAATGCACGCATATTTAACAAGTTAGTCTGCACTAGGAAAGTTAATCCCGGAATCAGGGCCTTTTAAGGTCCCAAAAGTCAAAATATTCGCGGGATTTGTAATTTGCACTGAAGGCAATAATAGAAACTTCTTTTCGTGACCATTATTTTTAATTAATAATTAAAATTTTTTCATAAATGTCTAGCTCATTATATATATAAGACCGCGCGATAGTAAATGTTAAACCCAAATATCAATATATTCGCGAAACCATGTGTGTTATTCGAAAATGATCTAAAAAATTCAGAGAAATGTGCTAACAGAAGAAGTATGGGTATCAAATTAAAGAGTAAATCCTGTAGAATTTAAACAGATTCAAGTTTTTGGTGGAGAGTAAATATTGAAAATGTCCTTTTAAAATTTTTTCCTTGAAATTTCGCAATATTTGTTAATAAAAAAAATTATATGTTAAGGACTTATATAAACTCGATAACACCCTCGAATTTCATCCTTCTAACTCTACCAGCTTAAAAAATTACCTACTCGTCCTTGTGAATCCAAAAAATTAAAATTACTATCTAAATCCCGGGACTAATCCCGGCATCCCGGGATTGTAATAACAACATCCGGAAAATCTTGGGATCGGAAAAGCTGAAAAGTTAACATCCCTAGTCCGTACATAAATGGAAGGGTGAAATGCAAACTAATATACATTTAGCCCTTGTTTGTTTTACTTCTAATGTTTATTTTACTTAATGCTTGTCTTTGGTTGACAAGGTACATTAGTGATACATCTATATATAAAGATGACTTAAGTATTTATGTATGTATGTAAATACACATGTAGTAATAATAATAGATTGGTGCCTACTGGGGTATTCGATCATTCGCCTATTTTCCAAAACCGAGTTTCGAGTTATTGGAAAAATTGCACATTGAAAAAAAAAGGTTACCGATTTTGAAATTAAGAAAAATCAGGATAAACCGGTTTTATTTTAGATAGTTTTTATACAGTTAAACTGCTTATCTTGGTATGAAGTCATGACCAACTTATCCAAAAGAACTATTAACAGTAAAGATAGCTTTAATTAAGAAGAAGGCAAAGCAAAAAAAGTACAAAGTTTTACTATATTAAAAATAAAACGAAAAAATAAAACAGCACAAAAAATCAAGTTTAGTCTTTATTTAATACTTCTTTGCATTTTTTTTGATTTTTTTTTCNTTTATACAGTTAAACTGCTTATCTTGGTATGAAGTCATGACCAACTTATCCAAAAGAACTATTAACAGTAAAGATAGCTTTAATTAAGAAGAAGGCAAAGCAAAAAAAGTACAAAGTTTTACTATATTTAAAATAAAACGAAAAAATAAAACAGCACAAAAAATCAAGTTTAGTCTTTATTTAATACTTCTTTGCATTTTTTTTGATTTTTTTTTTAGTTTTGAGTCGTGCTCTTTCCGCCGTAGCTGAGTGCTTAGAGATGCCTCCTGCCACTCGGGAGATACCTAATTAAATTTCTGGATCCAGCAAAATCAACAGAAGTATTTGA
This sequence comes from Rhagoletis zephyria, assembly GCF_001687245.7. Lineage (NCBI taxonomy): Eukaryota > Metazoa > Arthropoda > Insecta > Diptera > Tephritidae > Rhagoletis > Rhagoletis zephyria. Next base: position 41,379 of record NW_016161322.1, read on the forward strand.
AGTATGAAATAAATGAATCAAGTTTTTTTAGAAATCTATAAAGCGGTTTCCGGGTTTCACCTTTGTAGTCATAAAATGAAAGTGTAGTCTTATTTATTGTTAAACGTATTTTTGAAATTTACCGTTATACAGGAAGCTGGTGTCATTTTAATCCGATCTGAATAATTTTTAACGAATCGCTTTTCCGTATCAAGGCTATTAAGTACTCCGGGTTTGGTAGAAATTGTTTAAATCGGTAACCGAGATACGCATTTATCTTACGTACATATTTATAAAAGAGTTGCCACTTGCCGAAATTGAAATTTTTCTTTTTAGTAAAATAAAATATAACATTATGATGTTGATATGAGACAACGTGGTTTGGCATTTATGTTCACTACGGTTAAAATATTATTATACACACAACGAAAGAGAAGTAAATGTTACAAAAATGTCGCACAATCAATTGAATTTAAATCGAACTGCAAATTGCATTCCGCAGGGACTACTTGCACATTCATCACTTTGCTGTCATTCAATGCCATTCTACAGCTGCAAGCACAACTAGCAATAACAAATATGCATTTGAAATTGAATTGTTTCGATTTCTTGGCACAACATTGAAATTCTAAATGAATTTGTCCATACGCGTGTACACACATACATTTGTAACCATAACAAACAAACTTTTATGCCATTGATAAGACTGCAAGATTTATGAGCATACTTTATTTACTAATGGCAAACTTTTTCACCCTTTTGTAAACCACAAACAACCACAAACATTTGGTCGATGATTGTCTAAAAAGAATTGAGTAAATTATCTAATTGATTGATGAGCAAATTGAAGAGTTTAGTTGTGAGGAACTTTAAACTTTAAAACGAAAACTAACAAACTTTCGCCTACTACTTTCCAAGCACATTTGTGCCAAACCAAATGGGATGCTTACCTACGAAATGTTCATATATTTAGAAAATTTTTACACCTTTAGCAGTGTTCGAATTTTTCACAGAAGTTTTACGAAGTCTTTTGTAGCACATATGCGAGTAGTTTTGAGAAATAAAATATTTTCCCTATTAAATTTCTTGTTTTATCTTACAACGTCTTCAAGTAATGCTTATTGATTTAAGGTTGATTTTGAAGGGGAGCTTTTTTAGAGCTTGGCCGGTAAATGTGCAACAAAGTTTTATTTTTTCAGAAAGCGTTGTCTTTTAACAACAACAAATTAAAATTACTTACAGCCAATTTCACGAAAGCAATTTAAGTTAAAAACGATTTTGATTTTCTGAATTTTTTATGGAAATTTACAGAAAATAAAAAAATCATTTTGCATTTTAATCACTGATGAAACCGGCTGTTAATAAGTTAAATCAATTATTAAAATATGAGTATCAATCGAATTTTTTTTATGGTTTTATTTCTTTACACATTTAGGGGGGATGCCACTTCTTTAAATGATAAAGTTCAATTGAACTTATTTATTAAAGTAAGGTGAATTGCTAATTAAACGATGGGTAGCAATCGAAACAGGTTTAAATAGGTTTTATTTCCCTGCTATATTCAGGAGTGTTGCCACATTTTTAAAATATCAAATTCAACTTGAATTGCGGCAATAAGGTAAAAACATGTATACAATAAGAGTGTCGCACAAAGAGATTCAAGAAACATTTTTTCTTTGGCGGAACTAGGCACAAATCACCGCATTCAGAAAACAGCACTCAGACTACATACCGTCCTTTGTACTCTTTTCATGTCACTTTATATCTGCACGATTTATCAATAAACCCAAGTGGGTTCTTGGGAGTCAGGAGTTTGTGCCACGTGGAGTGATCACTCAGCAGTCAAACAAATTGTATGCAGTCCCGTCTTCTCAATGAAAGCAAAGCATCTACATAAACCTTGAGAGATTGAAGGCAATATGTGTTTCGCCCACCTGCTGTCTGTCGATGCCTCCCAATCATTGCTGACCCAAGTATGGAGTTTGTAAATTTATCACGTTTATAGAAAGTTTATCATGTTATATGGGTACGCTCAATGTTTTATTTTTTGAAGTTAGAACTTTTTATAGGCACAGGGTGATTTGAAATTAGAAAAACCGAACCAAACGAGACTTTTCTCCACTGGACGTATTTAGATAAAATTTGGCACACGTATCTGTTATGACTCTGACTAAAACTTTTAGGTTTTTTAAGAGGCTTGCAATCCGTTAAAGTGTAAAATTCAAGTTTAGCGTTTTAACGCAATGCAGCTTTACTAGTATTTAATATACATATTAATGTAGGTATTAGAGGGAAAAAGTTTCATTTCGGTCGCGCGTGGAATCCACACACAATTTTTTTCCAAGTAGTAATCTACCCCCTTCTGCTAATATAAAAGAACAGTAACTTACGCTGAAATTAACTTGCCAAATCATTTGTATTTGCTGCACGGATATAAAACAGGAAACTAAATACGAACAATAAATTGTAATCAAGGCAACTTGCAAACGTTTCGGGGAATACGACATACATATGTACATGTAGACATACATATACATAATATACATACAGCCAAGTATTCAAACCGTACTATTTTGTTTTGGTTACTTTCCCACATTTGCCTTGCACTTCATTTATATGTATATGATATTTTTGGCATAGATTTTCTCAAGATCGAACTGAATTACAGCTTTGGGGAATTGCTTTTCAAATAAAAGCGTTGATAAGCAGTCTCCAATAGAATGAGGGGAGACATGTATGTATGTACATAGATGTAGACACACAAGTACATACCCCCTCCCTAAATGCGCATGTCCTTGAAAACTTTAAACACGTATTTTAAATTTTTACAATCGCGGTTGATGTGATAAGTTTAGAAGCACATAGAGAAATAAGCAATCACGTCGCATTTACTCGGGATGTGAAATGAAAAGGTGGAAAGAGCAGCACAGCTGGCTTATCGACGAAGGCTTTTTGACTTCATATAACAACGAAGAAAAAATCCAGAGGTGTGATAGATATCACACAATAACTTGCCGAAACCAAAAGTTGGTCAGAGAATATAAGTACTCTCGGGTAGTAATAAATATTCCGACATCTAGTATTGTTTTAAGTATTTTATTTACATAAAATTAAAAATAAGGGCTGGATAGATCACCCGGTTTTATGAATTAGTAAAATTCTTCTGAATGGAGGTGCAGTAAAAACCACTTAACTGTGTACTTTTATAATTATATCTGAAGATGATTAAACTATTTAATATCTCCCTACTTTTATATACAACTTTCTTAACTATTATGCCATTATTAATTTCCACCAGGCATTGAAATTACAAAAAATAGGAGGCTTCCGCATCCGCATCCGCGGATGTCTAAAATTCCACATTCGCAACATCCTCAATATAAACTAAGCTCATAAAGCTGATTATTTTAGGAATTTTCTTCAATCTTTGAGTATCTATATTTAAAGTTCCTTTTACAACGAGACCTAACCGCGCTCAGCTCACGCCAAACCGACTGCAGCACTCCAGTTAACAGCTTTGCATCACTAAAATATTTGCCTTAAAATTTTCGAAATTTTTTCCCGAAAAAAAAAGACTGAAAATACTTGCATACGCACTGCATGGAACAAACATACAACATGTTCTCATGCATTGAAGCATGAATTGCCAGGCATCGCATGTCAATAATGTGTTGAACCGTAAGAACAGCTGACGCCGTCAAGTGAAGAATAAAGCAGAAAAAAATAATAAATAAAAAAGCAAAAAGCAAAAAGTGTCACCAAGTTCATTCACCAAAGTCAGAGGTGTAGTAGATTTGGAAAATATCACAGGCACGTGATGATACTACACCCACGAATTTCCTCAAGCATGCTTTGCACATTTTT
>NW_016161322.1:45253-52807 GCF_001687245.7 Rhagoletis zephyria
GTCCGTGTACACGATAACTCGAGCAAAAATTGAGATATCTCAACAAAATTTGGTATGTAGGTTTCCCTTAATCCAAGGTTGGTTGGAATTCAAAATGGGCGAAATCGGACTTTAACCACGCCCACTTCCCATATAACGGTAATTTCCAGAAATACGAAAACTGCGATATTTTAGTAACTACTGAAGATAATTCACTCAAAATTGACATTTACAATAATTTTTAGACGAAAAATAAGAATATTATAAATTTTTGGAAAATGGGCGTAGCCACGCCCACTTATGTTTACATGTGTATATCTTGGTAACCGCTGCACCAATATCTTCCAAACTGGGCACAGTTGTTGGCCTTNCTCGTTATAACAAAGTGCTTTCAGGATAATAATAAATAACACAAATCAATTATATGGTAGTGACGTATAAACAATTTTCTTTAAAAATATGCATACTTTTAAAAAATATTCGTATTAACAATAGGGCTGCGCCATTAATAGATTTATTATAACTCCTATTAAATGATAAATCGTACAATTGGCTTTTAAGCGCTCGGCGCTAAAAATAAAATAAAATCTATAATAAGGCGAGATCAGCTATTTCCACAAATGAAATTGCAAATTTCACATTCCGCGGGAGTTGTCACAAATGGTGGTTTAATATTGGCAAATGTTCGATATGCTACAACAAAATCGATAACAATAAAAAGTGTTGCCACATCAAACTTAAAGTTCCAACTCCATAAACTACTTGTGAACGGAAGGGAAAAAATCGTAAAATTAGAAAAAAGGCGATTTACTAAATTTTTACGCGCAAGTATCCAAAAAAAATCGCCCAATCCGGCACTCTATCTGTAAGCAAAAAAAATTACTTTGTTCGACGATATTTACCACTGACGAAGCAACAACAATGTTTCAGCTCTAGCACAACCAACAACTTGTTCGCTTTATACAAAATTTTAAACGCCAAGTTTTTGCAATCAAATTGCTATATAATTCAATTATGAAAGAATATTGTGATTAAAATCGATACTTAATTGCTTGACTACAATTAGCGATTATTCCGAGAGATCTGGAAGCTATTGTTAAAATTTAATTGAACTACAGTTAAAAAGCCACTTGGAGTGACAATGACAATTTTATGATTTAATCATCATAATCAGCGCATGGCAATTGCATTGAAATGGACTTCCACTATGCCTGGGTATTAGCGTAGACCGAAAATCGGCTTTTTTAGACTTTTGATTGGCAAAAGCAAAAATATGGTTCATTATGCTTTAAAAAAAAACACTCTGTGGAATTGGAAAATTTTTGATCAAGGCCTAGGCTCACCCAAGTCCACCAAAGTTCGCAAATTTAATGTTCTACGAAAAAGGTCCATATATCAAATATATGTAGGACTAATACTTTAGAAGATATTTGCACTTTTACATAAAAAGTGTATTTACTAGTTTTTAATTTTTATTTATGAGTGACAAATTATTTATAAATTTGTAGTTATATAAGAAATTAAATTCCTGATAAAAAGAGTCAAAGAAGACAGACTTAATTCATGTTATATTTAAAAAAAAAAATTTTCTTGAAAAATTTTTCACATACAATTTTTTTTATAAAAAAAAATAGTTTTTGAAAATATGCCATCTCAAAAAAAAATTTAAAAATCTTAATGGCAGCTCTGAGTATTGCGCAATATCTAAGTATAGTATTATGGGGTGTACTCTACAATAATTTGAGTTATGAATTTTTATTTTTACAACGAAGTTGAGTAAAATGATTACATTACAAATTGACACATTTTTTTTTAATTTTTTTAGACTTTCTTTGAGTATGCAGTCTCTAATTTTTTATCATTATAATTTTTGTTCAAAGTTTAAAAAGCAGATTTATATGATGTTTGTCTTATAACTACCTAGACTTTTATAAAAAAATATTAAACATAAAATAAACTAAAGAAATATAGCCAATACTCTACAGAGTAAGGCGAGTTTATTATTTCTTGCGCCAACGAATATTTATATGGTTATATTTATAGAATTCGCATTTCTAACACATACATATCGTCGTTTAATAAAGTACAAAACCGCGTATCAAGATAATGCTAAACCGCGTATGTGAGGTTGCATTAATCTTAGAGAGTAAAAACACTCATATTTCAAAATGGGTCCTCTATTTACATATAAAGCAATTGCATTTCTGGCTAATATATTGCAGCACGAATGGATAAGGATTGTAACCAAATCCACTTATTGGCAGCAAATAACAGTTACGCGGTTTTGCAGAATTGCGATAGGAGGTTTTGTACTTAAAACGACGATATGTATGTTCAATGTGGAAGGCACACCGCATATTACTTTCACGAATTTTAGCACAAAATCATTAATTTGCAATTCTTTTAGACTTTTTTAATTTTATTCTCGTTTTCATTTCTTGGTTTGTCCTAACACAACAAATTTACAAAAATTTTATAGTGCTAGTCACGTACTTGGATGACAAATAAATTCAACAAAATTTTATCTAACAAAAAAAAAAACTTAGGCAAATGACGATATCAAAAGGGCAAGCGCCCTACAATTCTGGGCGCTTCGTTTCATACAGCTTTTACGATTAGGCCAAAACATTATTATGAATCGTAATGTACAGAGCTCCATTAAAATATATGTAAATGTAATAATAAGTCTTTAAATTATTTAGCAATAAGCGCTGTAAATAGCCAACGTGACTAAATAAAATAAACAATAAAACACTCAATGAACAGGTACTTATAAATATATATATAATATGAAACCAAAGTATTTTGAAACGCAAAAAAAAAAACCGACAAATAAGCAATAAATATATAAAGCATATTAATTAAAACTGCAAAACATTTTATCTTCTATTCATATCAGAAATACATAATAATTTCTTGCTACCACGACGTGCTTTCTCCCACTCTTTGTATTTCTGTTATTCATTCGAAACATTATCTCTTCTGTATGCAACACGATTCACGTCAAATACAAATACTTACATTAAAGTGATTATAAGAATATACTTAGTACACTAAGGCCTAAAGTGACATGACTTGCATAACCACAAATGCGATACACATGTAATTGCAAAACTTTGATTGTCGGACATAAATATCGATTGATTGAACGATAAGTGACTGTTTTAATAATATGCGTCAAATAAAATCAAAGGACCGAATTTTTGTAGACAAAAATATATGAAACAAGTCATTATAAAAGGCTTACCTCTATTGTGTAGGGCAATTAATTGTTATTATCCAGATAAAGGAATAGGCTATTACTTGGTAAGCCAATATACTTAGGTAGAAGGCAAAGACGGCGAAGTTAGGAAAGTTCTTATTTCAGACTACCAACGAATTGATTTGAACGAGAAATTTTATTATTTGTTATAGAAGAAAAGTAGAAATATTTTCTTACCAGTGTGCTTACCAGTATGCAAAGGAAATTAAACATGTATGTATGTAGTAACAGGGACGTGAACCGGTTTTGAACCGAACCGGTTTTGAAACGGAAAACCGCTTTTTTCTATTAATTAACGGAACCATTAACCGAACCGAAATTTTCCACAAATGTTTGATCCGAACCGAAAACCGAACCACTTTCCATAAAGGTTTAAAGGTTCGTTTCAACCAATTTTCAATAGATAAATGTACCCACTATTTTTTCTTTTTGTTAAACTGGAATACACTGTTTTTTTACCATGTGAGAATATCAATGGGTTGCCATCTCATTTAAGACGTAACTGTGACTTGACAACCTTAGCGCGTTATTTTTTTTGTTTTTCGAACCGTTGCACCGAACCGAAACCCCGGTTCAAAGACCAAAAAACCCGCTTTGACGAACCAATCCAAAAGTGCAAAAACGGTTCGAACCGCTGAACCGAACCGACCAAATTTTTCATCCGGTTCACGTCCCTGTGTAGTAATATTTCATTGCTGGTCTCATTTTATTTATTGTTGTATGAATTGTGGACGGATATTAATTAGAAATGCGTAATAGAGATAAGCTATACAAAAATCATTAAAAAACGTTTGAAGCAAAGTTGTAGTGAAAACTTCTTATCTACTTAATCAGCTTTCCATGACATTGTAACCAAGCGTTTTTTCTGCACCGACGCTTCTTCTATAACGCTAGCGTATACTCGCCGAGTCCAGGGTCCGTTACAATAAATTTATAGTTTCGGGGCTCCGGTAAATCGTTTTCTATTAGATTATGCTCTTACTTACTAGCAAACATATAACAAACAAGTCGTAAGAATGGTTTAAAATAAATGTCTGAGTGAAATTTAAGTTTAATATATATATCGTAAATTTTCATGGGAAATTTTAACACATTAGCTCGCCCCCAAAAGGGTCGGTTTGACCCTTGCTTCAAGAAACTCCGCAAAAAGCAAATTCGGAAGGTCGTTAGAGTATTGGAGGCTCGATTTCAAAAAATGTTTGTAAAAAAAAAATTTTTTTTGTTGATTTTTTCTTTTAATTTAAGAAGCGCTGCAACCTCTAAATCTTTTTTAATTGACATAAAACTTTGTATAGTTAAGCCTTCAGGCTATTCGCACGTTTATAGGGGTCAAGAGCGAGAATCCAAATACTTTTATTTCCCAACATACAAAATCGACCCAGCCTAATGTATAATGTAATTTTTTTATACATATATACCATAATTGGGATATATTTTTCACTATAGCATTTATAACTTTTCCAGCAAAGCACAAAACTCAAAAGGTATGCCACAATGAACGCGCGCATAAAGATGCGAGTTAGCAAATCGAAGCAAGCGTTTTAACAAGAATCAGCTTAAGATATGCCTTCAAGTACCAATACTAGTGCGTTTACAATATAGAATTTTTGAAGCGTTTTGCATAAAAAAACTCTTCTTGCTTTTGCTTATCGAAGCGTATTGTGATTAGTCGGCGTTAAAATCGTCTTGAAAATATCGGATATCATTCCTTTTTTTATGTAATAAAAAAACAATAATATTGGCCTTGAGAACCAATTGCAGTTGAAAAAGTTGAACAGTACTTTAAATATATACATACATATATCTATGACCTTGAAATGCATAAACTTCACACTGAAATTTCCCCCTGTGCAGTTGCCTACACTGGCTTATGCATAATCCGGCTCTGTATACATACCTACATACATATATTAGCATCTTACAAATTGTTTTGCATTCACTGCTTTCTCATTTTTTCTATTTCGCCTTTCCTTTGCATGCAGTTATTATGTGGCTTTCGCTGTTGTTTTTGCAAAGAAATTGCGTGCCACTTTGCTATTATCGTCGTCCTTGCAAAGCTAAAAACAAATTTTCTATGTCAAAACAATTTTGAAATTTGTTACAACATTTTCCTTGTTTCCGTAGTTTTCAATAGTTTATTACCACCAACTTATACTTGCTACTCTTGTGCTAGATCCTTTGCTTTGCCTTCCTTGAGCTCTATAGCGTAAGCGTGTAGCACATTGATTCAATCATTATACCAACGTTGTAAAATTTCCCACCTTCGCTGCGACTTAGCGAAGTATTCAACAACTTTGTAATCGTTAATTTTAAATATAGTTTACTAGTACTTGCAAATCGCTATTATTTTCTAATGAAAAGTGTATTTTTAGCACTTTAATGCCAAGTGGTTAAGGTTGTTTGCCTTTTGGTTTGAATCGTTTGTACTTTTTTCACCTTTCTAAAATAAGCAAAGGATTTACTGCCTACTCCGTTATGCTTAAATATTTCCAGAGGCGGTTATTCTTGTTATAAACCACGCGTAGGCTACCATCGTTTGGCAATTCATCTTACATATAACGCCTACATTTGAGCATTCATATACTTAAATAGTTTGCAAAGCTGGATTACCGCATCAATGCTGAGGCCACATTTCTAAGGAATCTTTACAAACTATTAAGTTTGACAGAATTTTCACTTTTGTGGTTTTAATTGATGCCTGGGCCAACAGCTACCCTTGTTTGGTTTGGTTGTCTCTTAACACATCTTCGGCCGCTATCATATCTAACGGCACAAAAATCTTATCTTGGCGGTGATTTTCTTGATATGAACTTGTCGAAAAATCGCCGCTAACCGAAACCCGTCAAGAATGTTAAAAAGCTCTTTTACTAATATATTATTAATTACTAATTAATTAATATATTATACTAATTTATTAATATATATAAAAATTTAAAAATTTGTTACACTTTTCACGAGTTAAATTGGTATTTTTGTTTGGTATTTTACAGCGGGATTGGCAGTAGCCGTGGCAACTATGGGCGTGCTCTTAAGTGTCCGGGAACAGATCTTTGCCGTCGGAGGAAGCAAAGCAAGCACTAAAACCTGAGGCTAAGAAAGTCGTTATACATGAAGTTGACATCGGCGGAAGAGAGATGCACAATGATTACGCAGTTGCCACCAAAATAATGCAAATTTGGGATTTGCGATGCAAGCATTGAGGCTCAGGAAACGTCCAAGCAGGGCGAATCTAGTTTAGCTTGAATCTGTTCACCATAACAGCCAACAGTGATTTAATTTGCATAGTTTTGTTCAGATATGTTTTTTTTTGTCACATAATCTTGCCATGTAAGTACTTAAGTTAAACAATTTTTCCACTATTTGCATATCATAAATAAAAAGTTTATAGAGAAAACCAATCTAGTATTTTATGTAGCTCACAAAGATCTGATTCAGAATGCCGTTATATGTTGAAGTTAAATTTTGTGATGTTCATGAAAGGTACGAAGCCTTCATCTTAGTCCTACCCTGTTTTTTTTTTGTCAAATTTTCCGGCTATTTAAAACGTGTTTTGACTTGGGTTAGCATAATATCTTTTTTCGATATATTTCTGCTGAAACCTCAAAGTGCGATTTAATGAACGACTGCCACTAAAAAAAAACTATAAGATTCACAACACTAGTTTCATTTAAGTCGATCTAACCTTTGCATCGTAAAATCTGACATATTTAAACGTTAAAAGTGCCCAGAACGCTTTACAGGGCGAGCGCTTTTTTGGTTTTCCAAAGGAGCTACTTAAATAAAACTAATGTGGTCCAGCAAATAATCGTAATGCCAAATGAGAAGAGTAAGCGGACAATAACAAATTAGTCGCTTTTATTTTCAAATGAATATTTATGCCACTAATCTAAATACTAAGCAATAATGTTCGCACAATTAGTTTGTCATCTGGAGTGAAAGCATTTTATTTAGCAAGTAGCTATTCAGCGAATTTTATGTCAGTTTGCAATGCTAACAAATCACCAACCATTTAATATGCAATAAAGAAATTAGGTAAAAGAAGAAAAAAGTGAAAAAGTCGCGCATGAAGGCAATAAAACTTGAATGGCATATTACTTGAGCGTTAAATTGCTGAATGTGGCATTAAAAATTCCTCAAGTTAAAAAAACGATGCTTTGCGATTTACTTGAAAAGGTAATTTAAAATATCAATCACTTGTGCCACATATAATTTTTATATCTTTTTTCAAACTTATATGATTTTTTTTTGTATAAAATTAAACTAACTAAATAAACCTCTTTATATGCAAGTACATATTTCATGCTTATAACACC
>NW_016161323.1:0-26818 GCF_001687245.7 Rhagoletis zephyria
AGTTGTTAGATGTTAATTTTGTGCAATTTTTGGTGCGTGTGTTTGAAAGCAAGGTTTTTTCACATTCGATTTTGTTTTCTTTATATGCTTCATTTTGCGCCAATGAATACCGGAAATGCATACCCTTTTTTTGAAAAGTTGACACTTCTACATACGGCAGTGATCCCAGAAGTACCCGACCTAACAAAGAAACCACAAAAATTTTGGGAAAAAATATATTTATTTTTCAACATGATCGTCTTTCAACTCTATACACTTTCCCCAGCGATGCTCAATAAGTTCGATACCCCTTTTATAATAAGAACTGTTGTGTTCCTCAAAATAGCCATTAACTGCCGACATAATTTCTTCATCGTTAGAAAATCTTTGACCACGGAGCAATTTTTTGAAGTTTTGGAACAGAAAATAGTCCTAGTGAGCTAAATCTGGCGAATAGGGTGCATGAGGTAGGAATTCAAACATTAATTCATTAATTCGCTAAACACTCAATTGAAACCTCTTCACGGCACTGTTTTTGTTCGAGTGTGAGCAAATGCGGCACCCATCTTGGACACAGCGCTCTCATTTCCAAATCAATTCAGATAATATGCGATGTACCGTACTTTTAGTAATGCCTACCATGTCTGCTAGATCTTTCGAACTTCAGTCGACTATCATCCATACCGCTTTGTGGACTTTCTTCATCATTTCTGGAGTCATCACCTCATTTGGTCGACCATTCGATATTCGTCTTGGCAGCTCGTACGGCCTCGTATAAACTCTGCAACCAAATATTTTACTATTGTAAACGAATGAGTAAGACCCGCCTAAAGTAAAATCTATTTCAGCTTTTATATTGGATGGGCTGAGGGCCTTTCAAATAAAAGTACTGTATCACATAACGATGACCAATTTTCTACATTTTCACAAATTCACTGAAAACGTTCACTTATTGACGGCTGCCAAGCATATACTAAACAACGTGGCGTCTTGAAACTTGAAACATATGCTTTATAGATTGTGTACTTTTTAACACAGTGATATATTTCAAACAACTACCGCCATCTCCAGGTAAGGCCGGGTACTTTTGGGACCACCCCCGTAGAGATATTTGTATGTATGCATGTTGTTGTACATATGTACATACAAACATGTGTATATGGTAATAACTTAATTTGCATATTTTTTTTTTAATTCTCTCTCCATATTGAGTCATTAAAATAGCATTTAACTACTTACAGCTTTACTATCGTATTTAAATTTTATCAGGAAAATAACTTAGTAGCACAAGCACATAAAACATTGGAGCAAAAACAACATTTACGTATATTTTGTTGTTGCTTTTGTTCTGTAAAATATCAAAATAGAATTCTGGTATTTAAGATATCATAGATGACCTCTTTTGATCGCTTCGTTAACCTCAGCTTTTGAGAATTTTTTGTGTAATATGCATAAGTTAGTGCTGCCGGACTATGAACCGCTATAGAAATGCCCAAGTAATTTAAAGCAGACCTTTTTTCGATATGGAGAGTGGATTATATCGAAGCCAAACAAAAATCAGAAAATTGATAGTATTTTAATTTACCCACAAATTTGCGTAAATTTTGGCAAAATTTTCAACAAATTTATTTTCTATGCAAACATTAATATGGAATTTTTTTATTTCCAGTTTCTTACTTGGACTAAAAAATAAATTAAAGCTATGCGTAAAATAACATGGTGCGACAAAAAAAATTCAAAACACACAAAACAATCTATATACTTACGAAACTGAGGCCAGATATAGTAAAATTTAATTTCAAAAATGTGCTTAATTAAAAAAAAAATAAATAAATTTAAAAACAAATTTTGGTAATTTAGTAAACAGTACGGGTACCAACTGAAAGAGAAAATCCGGAGGTTTTAAATTTAAGTCTTTCGACTCAAAAGCACGAATAGATATTGAAAATGCCTTTTAATTAATTTATTGTTTTTAAGCTAATAAAATTAGATGGGCGAAGCAATAAAATTTTTCAAAAATACATATTGAAATTTTTTAAGGATATTTAAGGATAAAATTTTAAAATTACTTTTTAAGTACCTATTCGTGCTTATGCACCAAGAAATTTAAACTTTTTTTATTTTAAAGAATTTGCACTGAGCTTTTTAAATACTAGTTTCGCGAATATGTTGATTTTTTTTTTGTAAGTGTAAAATAGACTGTCGCACGGTGTAATTAGTGAAGTTATAAATTATTCATTGTATTGAAGCATCCCTTAACCTTTGCATTTATGAAAAATCGCACAATTTCAACATTTTAATATTTAATACCTACATAAAAATCTTACTAATTCGCAGCAGATATTATTTGCGAACTCAAACTCAATGGAGCTCGAACTCATAGTACATATAGATATACATACAAGCATGAATTTTACGATGTCAAGCACTTCAAAGAAACAATTTGCAAAACCTTCCCTGCAACGCACAATTATTCGCTTGTACCGGGTTTGGAATTCAGCAATTCATGTTTTGGTTTTCATTCATGTACACAACTATGTAGCACTTTCACTTGCTTAAACATGTTTATGCAGCCCACAACAATTTCAATTCGAATGCCCTCACTGCCAGTTAAAGCTAGCAACATTCTTGCTATTTGTATTGCCTACCTGCAGGCGTTAAAGCACGCTTTACTGCCACTAAATATTTCGTTCGGAAAAGGCACTTTAAACTTATAGCATACATATTAACTTGTAATTAAGTATTTGTACATATGCATGTGTGTGTGTGTATGTATGTGAAATAATACATTACAAATGCTGACAACCGCTTAATATTGCCGTACAGGCAGTTAACGCCTAAAAGCAGCACAGCAACGTGGCGATTCCTTGGCGACACGAACAGATGATTTTAGCTGACACAACAGCCTAGCCCAATTACTTGCACAAGTTTCGTACACTCGCTAAACATACATAAATTTGCACGTATGTATGTATGCGTGTGTTTTATGTGCGGCTGTGGTATGTGTAATTGGCAAAAAAAATTATAAATCTTGCACACGTTTGAATTGCTTTTTCACTTTTATTAATACATATCAAGCAATGCTGGCGTATTAAACACTACTCACTTTTTTCACTTCTCTTTCACAGTTTAATTGCCTAAAAGTATGCACAATTATTTTGCATTGTTCTTGCGCGTATTAGGCCTTTAAATACCACACACAGTTGCCACGTTTCTTAGTATTTCGGCTTTATATTTTTTACAGCTAAAGCTTTTCGTTTTATGTTTTATTATTATTATTTTTTTTTCTTGAATCACATAACTCTACACCGTTCCGCAATTTACAACGCGTTCATACACAATCGAATCGCCGACGGATATCTCCACACGCTCAGTGTGTGTGCTCACCGGCCAACAGTTCAAATGAAACTAGTTGCGACACCGCTGCTGCCGATGCGATTGTTCGCACTCCGTCATCGCTGTCGTCTACATTGTCGTTGTAATCGGCGGTCATGTGCATGTGCCCGACATTCGGCCCATCGGATGCTGACTGTGTTCGCTGCTGGTGCTGGCCATTGAAAACGTTACGGCTGCTGCATAACACTAGGCGCGCTGCTGTACGACGCTTGCCCATATTTCGAAAGTATGTATGTATGTGTGTAAGTAACGCAGGAAAATTTCGAAGTTTCCTTCGAACCAAATCAAAACAAAAGCAGTGAGAAGCTCATCCAGTACCACAGACAACATTGCGCATAGCATGAATGTGCAGCGAGCGGATGGCCAAATGTTCGAAGTATATAAAAAATATACCCAAATCCGCAGATTTTCGAATTCAATTGTGAATCCTAAAAGCATTCGTTGTTTGTCGTTGTTCGAAAGTGTGCCAAATAAGCGTCGTGTACGGTCGTAAAAAGCACTCCGAAAACGAGCTCTGAGCGCGACCTAACGATTTTTCACTCTTAAACTTTCATCGCACTCTCTTCAAGCATTGATATCTGCTTAGCGCCAAGTATTGCCCCGAATATGAGCTTTCATTTTGCGCTTTCGTTTAGTGTAACGCGCCGGTGTCAAAGCTCTGCCAGTTTTCTATTCAAATATTTCTGCAGCAATACAACTTGCCCGTCAGTTCAGGTACAAACACACACGAACTCTGTGTGGGTTTTGTCTTTTAACCCAAGCGCCGTAATGTATGCTAAGCATTTATGTGTCAGCTGGTTGTTAGCAAACGAATAGAAAAAAACCGTCAAGCAGAAGCATACTCGCGTGCATACACACACGCTTTTTGCCGCAGCGTGGTACATAAAGCCACTTACATACAAGCGCTCAAACATTTGCATTTGCTGGGAAATATTTGTCCTCAGCCACTCAGTCGTTTGGTTCCGAGAATGCTTTGGTTTTTCATTCGTTGTTGTTGTTGTTTTGTGTCTGCTTTAGCATGAAATATGCTTTTTGCCATGCTTATTTGTGGGTAAACGTAAACTTTGAATGGCGAAATATTTCCCTAACATCCAAGAGAAGGACATACAATGGGTCGTAGTTTTGTTTTATTTAGTACGAGACGAAAATTTGAAATTTACCTATTAGTTTTCTATAAAACATTTTAAATTTTCTATTCTTACGGAAACAAGAATTCGGCCCAATATATACACATTAACAAAGGCTTATATGTAGATATGTAGATGTAGCATAGAAAACCAAGCCCCGTCAGTGTGGGACATTAACCCAAACTAAACTTCCTACCGTCCAATTACCGATCCCGCCAGTACAACCAAACCCCATCAGTGTGGGACATTAACCCAAACTAAACTTCCTACCGATCAAGTACCGATCCCGCCAGTACAACCGTAAAGTATTCCGCTGAGAGAAGGTCTAAGCGCTAAGCTGTAATTTCTTTACAGTTCGGATGCTGCCCGTCAACAAGTAGCATCTACTCACCGCCGTATCATGTCCACCTACTTTTCTACGCATTCCACTTTCTTGCCAAGATTTTTTGTATACTATCTTCTCGTCTTAGCTGCCGGTATATCTGGGCTATTACGGTGTGTGCTACATCCCAAACGTGAATCGACATCAACGCGTTCGTGCCATTCAGGCTCTTTCGTTGCCCGATTCTTATTCTTTCCTCTGCTAAGAGGTCAATAGGCGTCATACCAGTGCTGCTCCGTCTGAAATGGTTTTGTGTGCGCGCGCAACTCTCATTGCACATAGCCTGCGGAGCGCCTCACAAAAGTACCGAAGTAACTACATACTCGCGTCAAGAGAGCACGCTTTCTGCCTCGAGGTCCTCCTGCACTATGGAGCATTCGTGATAGGGCATCATATATCCTTTAAACAAACGCAATTGTTTACACTTTCACTTCAATAAATAAAAAATGTCTTTGTTCTTTGATTAGTTGCTTCTTCCCTTAGTACTTCTTTCCTTTAAGGCCCCTACACACGTTACTGATGCTTAGCTAAATGAGATTTATAACTTAACCAACCACCGACGTCAAAACGTAGACCGTGTCAGCTGACACGACGTAGTTTATGCGAATCTCGTGTTAACGACAACGGTGACTTTGTCGATGCTTCTCTCTCTCTATCTCTCTCTTTCTCTCTCTCTCTATTAACAGCAACTTCATATGTTGATATGGGCGGCAGTTACGGAAGGGCGCTCCGTCGGTGGCTAGTTGGGATTTAGCCATCCTGGGCCGCCTCGGTGCGTACGGCGGAAGCCTTCAGTTCTCTCACAAAGGGGCGGACCGTACGAAGCGTTGTTTGGCGGATTTGTTCCGACTTTGTGTCGACTGCTGCGGCGTACTTCTCCTCGAGGAGTCATAGTGAATCACATATCGCAGACGCTATGGCTTAGTGGCTAGAGGTGCGTACAGCCACTCCGTTGGACTTGAGTCCGTTCCCCAGTACAAGCAACAACTATAATAGAAAACGTTTTTTTTCTAACTGCGGTCGCCCCTCGGCAGGCAATGTGAAACCTCCCTGTGTGCTTGTGTCTTGAGAGATCTTCTCATAAAATCCATTTTTTTGTTCGAAGGCGAGCATACATATGTGTTAGAGCCAATCTATTATGAATATTATTATACATGTTTATAATTTAAAATACCATTAAAATATAATTTTTTTAATGCATGACAATTTTTCTCAAAAACCAGGTTCAAATTGAATTAAACAAAATTGAAAAAGAAAATGGTTGCATCTATGTAAGTTTATCCTTATGCAAATCTCTACTGCACCTCAACTTCAGGTAAGTAAAAAAATAAATAAATAAAAGCAGATCGAAGAGAAGTAAATTAGCTACATATATCGGATTAACCAAAAATAATTTGCCTCGGGGTAAGTTCACAAAGGCAAAACATAAGTGCAAAATGGCAAAAGCAGCAAGACTCAGAAACAATGACAGAGCGTATGTGGGTGGCAGCAAAAATTAGTTAAAAAAGTTTGACTAGACTAAAACGTAGCATATTTTAGCTAAAGCGTGAGTCTATATGGGGCGTTCCATACCAAAATGGACGGGGTTCACAATACATTTTTAAATTTAATTTACAGCACAACAAAAACAAATCGAATTAATAATTTTCCAAATATCTCGAGAAGGGGGCGTGGAAAATATTAAAAAAGTCACACATACACACATCAAAATTCTCTATGAAAAGAAATATTTTTAAAATCCTTTTCTGGAAAAATTTTTCACATACAAATTTTTTGATAAAAAAAAAAATTTGGAAAATACGCCATCTTAAAAAAATTTAAAAGTTTTTAAATTTTTTTTGAATATGCAGTTTTGTAGCCCATTAAATTTTAGTATAACAAAGCGGAAGTTTAAGCGATTGCGAAATTGGCGTTATTTTTTTTTTTTAATTTTCTTTGAAAACGGTTTTACGCATTTTCTTCCATAGGAAAAAGTGCAAAAAGAAAAAAAAAATATATAAGAAATCAACGCAATTTTTCTGTACCTTAAAACTGCATACTCAAAATAATTCTAAAAGAGATTTAAAAAATTTTACATTTGTAATGTACTCATTTTACTCAACTTCGGTGTAAAAAAAATTCATAACTCAAATTATTGTAGGGTGCACCCCATAATACTATATTTAAATATTGCGCAATACCCAGAGCCTCCATTGTGATTTTTTTAAATTTTTTTTGAGATAACATATTTTCAAAAACTATTTTTTTTATCAAAAAATTTGTATTTACAAAATTTTTCAAGAAAAAAAATTTTTTAATATTTGTTTTTTTTTTTAATTTTTCCTCGCTCCGTTCTCGAGATATTTGGAAAACTATTAAATCGATTTGTTTTTGTTTTTGTGCTGAAAATTTTTTAAAATTGTATTAAACATGCTCAAATTTCATATTTATTTATTACTAAAGTTTATCCATCCACCCTCAAATTTTTAAACATATCAAACACATTAAGTATGAACCCCGTCCATTTTTGTATGGAACGCCCCATATACTTGTTTTTGGATGTAGTCCATTGGACATACATACATATGTGAGAGCGAGTATAAAAGTGACTTTCAGCATTGGAGCGACCTAGTGGAGTGATTTCAAAGCCAGTTTTTTAACTTTTGCAGTAAGCCAAAGGCACTTAGTGTAACTTAGAAAAATATGACGCCAACATGCGTACAAAAAGTTAGCAGTTCATGTAAATGGTAATCAAATGGCTAGTGGCAGAGCTTAGTAACTGACTGACGACTACTGTAATATTCGCTCACTTAAAAAGCAATTTTTTCACTGACAGTCAATTTTACAAACACAAAAATGTGTAGTAGAAAAAACGTTTTTGGCTTTCGTCACTAATCCGGATAGTTTTTTTTAAGAAATTTTAAAATTATTGCCGCACGGTGTACTAAATATGCCTGAAACGTCAACAACCTAAACTAAGGGTAGAACACTATTGATTGGTAAACTTTTTTTAGGTTTATTTTTTAATTTGAGGCACTTTCTTTTTTTGTATTAAAAAAAAAAAATGCTTAAATTTCAAAGGCAGTTGCATTTTATAACCAAAGATAAGTGCTTTTAGTCTACATACTTACTTTGTGGTTACCTGTTTACATATGATCATACATACATATGTACATACGCATAAATGTAGGTAATTACGACGCCTGCAGCCCAACGAAAGTAAATAAGCGCAGTGTATATTTTAGATAAATTGCAACTACTTTTCCACTTTTTATTAACTGGCTATGCACAAATTTGTTAGAAAATATACATATATCTACATAAGCACTTCATATATTTCTATATGTATGTACATATACAACTACTATTTTCTCACTTCGTGCTTTGTGCAGTAGCAACTCATTTTCCATGAAATGGCTTGCATGCAATTAGAACGTAATGAATTTTTAAATAGCATGCTTTTAGGCGCATGACATGCGATACTCTATAGTTTACGCTATGTGTATGTGTGTATGTAGTAGGTGCATATGTATGTGCATACTATATAACGAGGTCTGGAAAGTTGACTCAATTTCATTTCAACGCTAATTATTTCCGGGCCGTTTGGAAGGAACTAGTATCTACTTGGCATAGTCTCATTGAAATTTGCACAAATACAAACACATATAAACTACTTACAAACACTAACGTACTCATTCATGCTCGTAAAAATACTATATGGTATCACGCTTTACCCACTCACATGTAATAAATGGCTAAAAGTGCTACGTATGTAGAAAGGTACTTGGAAGCGCTAAATTGCTTATTAATTGAAACATTATTAAAGACGACTACTTGTGTATATGTGAGCTTGTGCTTATATGTGTCATGTTTTGAGTTTTTTATCACTATCATTAATTTATACAAAGAAGCAGTTTACGAAAATTTAATTAGAGCTTACCACATTCAAATTTTTTGATTGTAAAAAAAAGAAAAGAATAAAAGAAACGCCGTAATTTTGTCTTTAATAAATGAACCTCATGAGTTTGATCTCACCTCGGCGAGATTCATGTGGATTAAGGGATAGTTGTAGTAGTATACTTATTGAAATTCATACATACATATATTTGTAAGGGATTAAGGGATAGTAAAGGCTATGGTAATATGGTGATGGTAAAGATAATTGTAATGGCGGTGGTAATGGTAATGTTAACGGTAATGGTTAGGTAGTGGTAATGGTAATGACACAAGTAATGGAAATGGTAATGGCAATTGTAATTGTAATGATAGTGATAATAGCAGTGGTAATTACAATGGTTGTGGTAAGGGTTATGAAAATGGTAATGATAGTAGTAATGGTAATGCTAATGCTAATGGTAATAGTAGCGGTAATGGTAATGCTAGTGACAATGGTAATAGTTATGATCATAGTATTTGTATCTTTAAGTCTGCCAAACACTCTCTGGGGATGTTAGTCCCAAGACTGAAAGATCGATTTGCACATAAGGAAAAGTATTTGGCGATCTAACCCTCTATAGGTCGGCGATATCTCTCAAACGTTGTAAGTCCATGGGGCAGCATCTGCTCCGCGTTCTCCTGTTCAGGGCTGGCATAGAGTCAAACAACGATTATTGCACCCTAGCTCTACCTCTTCAGGTGCAACACCTGCAACGGGTTAAACCACCTCCGTATCTGCTGGGGTTTGAGAACTCACCGGCAGTGGACCACGTCGTTCATCCGAACAACACAACACCAACTCAACTACACCCCAACAGTACACAACCTTAAACATACACAACCTCACCCCCACCAACGTACAGCCGCCGGTAGCACCTGGTACCTCCTATAATCTGCTCTGTGTGTCTGTTCAGAATATATCGCCTATTGGCTGGTGCTATTTTAGGGCATATTCAGCACTGCGCAGCACGCGAGAATGGACCAGCGACTATTGTGCTGCGCACCACCACCACAGGGCAGCACCCCTTTCAGCAGCACAAACAGCAGGCGATCCGCACGCAACACAACTCCCTCATACCGGACATCGCAATCAGTCTCCAAAGACGCAAGCATATCCTGCAATTCAACTGCAACGGACTTAAGAGCAAGATCGAGAAGATAACTGTCTTCGTAGGTCGATATGGGATATTGATAGCTGCGGTCCAAGAGACGAAGCTGCACAGCAACTGAACATTTTCGAACTGCGTCAGCTCCAATGTGCACCATCGAGATCGCGTGCAAGATAATGGTGGGGGCCTAGCGTTCATCACTCACCTCACCGCGCGTTATCGTCTTATCGAAGCAGACATCGACCGCAGCGATACCAGCATAGAAGATCAGGTACTTCTATGCGGTCAGGCGATGTTGAGCTGGAAATATATAATTTTTACATACCCCCGGCTACCAACTTCCGGGCACGATATCACCTTGGACTAGGTGTGCTTCTCAGAGGTGAAAACCGAATGGTGTTTGTTGACTTCACCGCGCACCACGATCTTTGGCTTTGATGCCTATAGAATAATCGGAAGGGACTACGCATGGCTTAGCAGATAGACGTCTCGATATTCTGCATAATGATAGGGGACGCACCCACCAGTGTTGGGCACAGCTGCAGTTGATCCAGGCTTGATCCAGCTGATGAGCGTGACAACCTTCTTCAGACCGATCCCGGAAATCCTCGCATAAGGGTTCTGAACACGGAGATTCGTTAACTCGTGAACGTACGCAAGCGGAAGAAGTGGAAGAGCTTCTGAATACTTGTAACTTCGCCTCTGGTGTAGATAAGCTTTGGCCAACCGTGAGGTCACTGTCCAACCCGATGAAGCGCGACCACAGAGTGGAAATCTCTTTCGGTGGCGGTGCTTTGTTGGACCCGGAGCGATTTGCGAGCTACTTTGGCTGACAGTTCACGCTGCATCCTCCGGTTCACAAAGCCAAATGTCGAGTGACCAGAGGGCTGCATAAACTGCCAACACCCAGTACGCCTCTTGCTTTCACCAGCGGAGAGGTTCAGAGAGACCAGCGGATAGTCATCGGGAAGGCTGCGGGAGTAGACTGTCTAACCACTATCATCGGGGAAAACGGGCAGAGGGGTCCCACTGCTCAAACCGGGAAAACCGGCCAGAAAGAAGCGTCTTATTGTCCGATAACCCTTCTTTCCCCGGTAGAGGACATTTAAGGCCTTGCTATTCCTCCCGCACGCATACGATTTTTTTTTTTTAAATTAAGTATTTGTGTTACAGAAAAATAAAGCCATGTAGGACCACCACATTGTATGTAATTATATTCAGATGCTTTTTTCGTACCATTGCGTACAACCAATATACTAAAAATGAGTTTAATTCTCGTTTGACTAATGAAAACTTTACCAAACTCAACAATCATTTACCAGTTATCTTACTTCTCTTCAAATGAAAGTCATAACTTCTAAAGTTTCCTGTAATATAGAGACCACACTAACAGGCAGTGGCTGCTGACCCCACCCGAGCAACAAAATCAATTAAAATGTTCACAGGAGACATGACCACACACTGAGCAGACGACGGCCACACCTTAAAAATTCCCTAAACGTTAACATGCACGCGCTACGTAACCGTTACAGTCAGACACGCATGCACACACGCACCGACACAAGTACTCACCCACAAGGAAACACTCGTAAAAGAAAGAGTCGTGACACCCGCTATTAGCGGGCTAAACAATGTTGCGTTTGTTGTTAAACGACACCAAGAAACAACAGCGAAAACAATTTGCGTTAACAAATACAACAAACATTCGAGCAAGCAATACACAAAGTTTTCGTTATACTCGTATTTTTATTTTTATTTTTCTTTATTCTTATTCTCGCACAATTTAGTTTACTTTCATTGCATGTGTTGCTTGCGTTGTCTCGTCGTCGCTGTGAATTTTTATTGCAGGGGTGGATACATTAAAATTACAGTAAAACAGAGTTTAGTTCAGTCAGAGGTGAAAGGACAAAATAGTGGATGTGGTTGTTGTTGCTGTTATTTTTACTGGGGGCGCTTTCATTGCTACCGGCCATTGTCACCTACATACATAGTGTGCGACAATGCAGGGGTATGTGTGTGGGTGTATGCATACACATATGTATGTTTATCTGTGCCGCCACGTTCGAGTGAAGTAACTAGAACAAAACTTTTGCCATATTTTGTTGTGAATTGTGGATGTAATATGGATAAGAGGTGAGCATTCTCACGGACAGTGAGTGCGATGAGATTTTGTTGCACCCCGGCATTTGTGAATATGAATATACAACGTGTCTGTTGCACTGCTTGCCCACACACACATACGCGCGCAGCCAACCCCATCAGCATACTACATTCTAGTGGATCAATTTGTAAAAACTGACTAGTACAACAACTGTTATTAGCTGAAGCGGCAGCCTACCAGTTCGACCATTTTGAACAGCCTTTATTTAAGAAAATAGAGACATCAGTCTTTCAATTGTTAAAACCAAATCAAAAACGCAATCGATTCGAATTTTCGCCACTGCCGGCAGTGAAGTCGCAGGAAGAATCTCGCTTCTGGTTATGGGATCGCGAGTTCGAGTTCGCTTGGAGGTGGTTGAATTAATTTCAGCTATTGTGAAGTATATAAACTTAATTTACATAAAATATACCATAAAACTTTATTTATATTCAAAATTTTTGTTTTTAAAATATTGAAATAAGAAAAATTTTATAAATTAAAATAAAAAGACTTATTTACATAGAAATTTAACGAAATTCAAAACAAAATTTTTGTTAAAAAAAATTAAAAAATAAATCGATAGTTACAATAAAAACTAAATTTAGAAAAAAAAGATATTTTTATTAATTACACTATGTAACAAGGTTTTTGTCCCTGGGTTGTAATTGTTATTTCCTAGTCAGTTAGGTCCCAAAAGTATAGAAAACAGCTACTGTCGCAAGATAACTTTGCTTTTTTTTTTTTTTTTTTTTCAGTTTAAACGCAAATGTCGAAAAACCACCCGCTTCTGTTTTTGTTTGTGGTTATGTTTTTGGTTTTCTGAAGTTTTAATAAAATTTAGTTTTGATTTATATGTGCTGTTCTGTATGATTTTCTCTGTAGTGAAAGACTCAAACACGTTTTTCTCATAATTTTAGCATATTTTAATGAATCACATTGTCCTGGTCACAAAAGCAAAGTTTCCGAGGAATATTAGGTGGTTTCCATACTTTTAAGGCATAACAGACTAGGAAATAACAATTACATCCCAAGGACTGAGAAATTTTTTTTTTTTTGTTACTTAGTGTTATATTTTTTGAAACAATATAAAAAAAAATATTTTTTTTTTTTATAATAAAATAAAAAAATACAAAAATAATTAAGAGCAATTAAAAAATTATTTGCCGCCTTAAAACATGTTTTTTTTTAATGAACGAATTAAATAAAAAAAAACAATGGACATTGAACAAAATCTAAACAAACGGTTTTCTATATATTTTGATAGTAACAATAAAAAAAAAATATTTTTATTTTTGAAACAATTAAATAAAAAAAATAATATTACAAAAAATAATGAAATAACTGTAAAATTAAAAGCAATTCAAAAAACTATTTGCGTCTCATAATATATATATTTTTTGTACGATAACAAATTAAATAATAAAAAATAAAATAAAATTTTCCGTCGACTAAGTACCTACTTGTTGAAGTAGTGCGAACCAAAATATAGAATTAACTAGTTCTTTAACTAGTGATGAATATACAGACTGTCCCGTTTACTGATATGTCGCAGCAAGTATTTCTACTTGATGCCTAACCGGCAATGCAAATTTAATCCTTTGATTAGACGCTCCTCAAGGACGCCAGTACCTAGTACGGCAAAAACAATGAAAGACGAATTAGTTGAGTTGCAAAGTAAACTGGCGTCTCCACCGCAAGTCATCAGTTCACAACTGCCAGCTTTCCCTACTGGGGTATTACAAACAATTGCGAAAGTTATCCGCCCTCGTACATGTTTATGTATTTATATCTTTCAGTAAAAATTATGGAAGACATAAAACTCCCACCGAATGACAAAACTTAAGTTTTTCTCAGCAATTTATGACTTACGCACAGTTACCTTTTTGTTGTTATGGTTCCTTTTAGTTTTTCAATATTTTCGGAAAGCGATAAAGTGAAGTTCATTGCAAGCCGGGTTAATGTTTAAGGTGAACTGACCTGTTTTGCTTTCAGTAAACATTTCTCTTGGAATGTCAATTGTCTGTCTGTTACCACACATTTTTATGGGGATTCAGCATAAATTTACATCCAAATTTTTTGCTATCCCCCACCTGCAACATTCAGCATCATAACGCAATAAGAAAAAACCTACGAATTATATAATTAATCAATAGTTAATGAATAATGTCAATCTTCGACGGGCACTTAATCTAGCTTATAAAGATGTTGTCCTTCTGGGTAATATTTTAATGAAAAATATAAATATTTAACAAAAATATATATGTATATGGTGTATGTACATCAGACCAGGCAAGTAATTAGCGTCCATGAATCTCCTCTCTCTAGGACAATTCTAACAGCTTCCGCGTCAAACTTTTAATTTTCCCATAGGAATTACACGTAGGAAAATAAGTTATTTCTTCTTGAGTCAATATAATTTTCTAGGATCAATGAAAACGCTCGGAGCTGTAAGAGTTCATTGGATACATGCCATTTAAGTGTTATGCAGGCTCAGATTATTTAAATTCCTAAATTATCCTTTCTTTTTGGGTTCTTTTCTCAGCATCGTGACATGCATACTGCGTGCTCTTCTTTAAAATGTTGCACTCAGATAATGTTGCCACATGAGAAGATGACACTTTTTCCCAGAAAAGAAAATGCCATTACAGCTCAGTGATTTATTTTTCAGCACATCGCTGCGAAAACCATCATACCTAATCCTCTAAAAACCGGAGTGGAGACACAAAAATTATTCCGACGGTTCATCCTAATCAAGACAAGAAGAGAAATGAGGTTGTTATAAAATAAAGGAGTTATGGTTTTAACCTAATGCATGGCGCTTATCTAATATTTAAATTAAGGTCAAAAATTGTGTGCAAAAAATTCGATTTGGAAGACATTAAAAATACATATCGCTTTCTAACAACCCATTGCTTAAGTCACTTCAAACCTACTCATATCTGAATCAAATATTCTAGACGATACCTTATTATAGTAGAAACTGAAATATTTACTCAAAAAACTTTCTTGAATATAATTATTGAGAAGAGAAAGAGGATTTAGCTGAAGAAATTTGTTCGCCAATGAATAACCAAGCTATGAGCGTTCGTATACAAATTGTAATTGTAAAAGTTTCTCATCGAATAAGGTCAATGCGAATGTTAGCGGAAAAGTGGAGCGACATTCTTGGTGGCGAAGACAAAGAGAAGATGGATTAAGATGAGATGCAAATGCAAAGTTTCGCACTTTTAAACACAAGTTCTATTCTTTATCATATTTACTTACGAGTACTTACGAGCAGCTAAAAGGTAGTCAGTGGAAGAAGCTAAGAAAAAAGTACGCGTAGCAATCGAAAGCGTGAAGCCATTGCAGCTGGCGGAACAAAAAAAGCAAAAAAGAATGTTGAAAATACTTATTTCGCCATTTATTTATTTATTGTTTTTACTTGTTCCCCTCTTTTTATTCGCTATGCTTTTTTCACTTGCAAACATTATTAAAAAAGTTCAGCTGCGGAATTCGACACTTCTTTAAGCTAATTTCCAGCTAACCTTTATTTCGCGCTGAAGCGAGGGATTAACTCTGCTGTGATTGCTTACTGATGATTTTTCAACTAAATTTCAATACAATTGATTGCGCTTTTTTTTTTTGCCACCGTTCGCGTGCCTAACTACGCGTGTGTGCCGGATTTTATTCCTCATTGCTTTTCATTTAAAATTTTACTTAGTAAAAAAAAGAAGGCATTTCATTTTGAATAATACATGATGAAGCGCACAGCTGTTTGGTATATAGCGGATGAGTTGGTTGGTAGCTGCAGTGATTTAAGGGCGATTTGCAAAATCAAGCGCAGCAGCAATTACACGAAATATATTTATTTTTATTGCCCTTTTTTTAATTTAATTTCTTTCAAGTTTCTATATTATTCTGAAATTCCACACTTCTTCGAAGACAAGGCAACAAAGAAAAGGGTTCACCGACAATTTGATATCCATAATTTGTGCGTTGATTGTTCTTTGTTCTGTTGTATGACCAGAGCCCGGCACATGCCGGTTTGTTGCGTTCAGTAGTTGGAGGACTGCAGCACCTAAAAGCCGATCATACATATCAAATATGTACATACATATATACATTCTTGTGAACATGGGAGCAAATGAAGAAAAACGGATATTGAAAATAACTGAGGCAGAAAAAACGCGTAAAACAAAAAAGTGTGCTGTTGAAAAATGAAATTGAGTAAAACAAAGAAGAATTATGGTCGAGTCATTGAATATATAAATTAGAAAAATGGAAAAAAGCCGAGACGCTGGTTAGGTTGAAGAATTACCAATTGAATTAAAATGATTTTGAACCTTTTTGTGTAAGAACAGCCGCTGCTTTTACTATTTACTGAGTAGTAGGCGGAATTGATGGTTGGCTTCTTGCTGCGTACACTTTTTTTGCGCTTTTACCCTTTTTATGTATGTATTATTGAAAAAATTGAAGCTGCACAATCTAAAAAATATTATGAAAATAATCATTTCAACATGCACGTCTTAAACTCATTAAACATTCAGCAGCTATAAAGCATTTTCAATGGCAACGCCAATAATTGAAATTATTCATTGCAGTTATCAAATGAATATTGGAGTAAATAAAGTCTTATTCTACGAAGAGCCCCTAAACGACTGTAAATTTAAAATAATATGCAACGCAAATGGTAGAGACGAGGTTTAGTTATTGTAAGCGCTGTTATCTCCATGCAACGGAAAGCGATTAAATTAATGTCAAGATCTAAGAACCCCACTAAATTCAATGGAAGTACAGTACAAATATCTTCTTCTCATCGAGTATGCAGACTTGTGTATTGGGTGAGACCCCTAGAATCCATTATTTAGGGGTGCATGTCCACATTTACGGGAAGGACGTAGTTAGTTTAGATTATGACTGGCCGAACTAAAGGCGGTCTCGCATAGACCGAATAGGTCCACACAATTGCTTTGCACACTTTTAACGATGCTGAAGAGCATTATCATCTATTTAACAAT
Organism: Rhagoletis zephyria; assembly: GCF_001687245.7. NCBI lineage: Eukaryota > Metazoa > Arthropoda > Insecta > Diptera > Tephritidae > Rhagoletis > Rhagoletis zephyria. The sequence goes on from NW_016161323.1 coordinate 17,049, forward strand.
CTGTTTTAATAATCCTTTTCAACCCTTCTCGATATAAGTATGTCTCCAGACTTGGAAGCTGTCCCCATTCGAAACTCTAAGTCAAAATTCCTCCTTTAGTTTGCATTTTCCCTGTGAAAGAACATATTCTTCATCAACTTTTTCAATACGACCTTTAATACAACACCTGTGTTTACCTATCCAGTACTACGAACACGGGGTTCGGAGGTTAACAAGATAATGAAAATTTAATTATTAGGTGGTCCTATTTATATTTTTGGATAGTTCAGGTATCTGTCTATGAAATTTAATCTCGACATATGGGAGGAACTACAGTGAAAAAAGATGACTCGTTCAGAAGTTCACCACAGCAGCAGTGGTGACTTATTTTGAAGCAAAGAATTGGCGATTTTTGGTGGCGAGCTACCACTACGTCTGAAAAAAACCAAAACCACGTAGGCATACAGTTAAAGAAACGGTTATTATTTTCTAATCCTCAGCTGGTGCGAGGCTAGTTTACTCAGTGGTTGATTTATTTTTATCAGAAAAGTAATGGTATTAAAATTTTCCCATCCAGTTTAGATGTATATATGTAGAACGGAAGGTCATCTATAACCCTACAGTTTGTGGAAGTTTAAATGAAAACCCTAAATCCCTTAAATCTTATTTATCTTGATGAACAGAAGTTTGAAGAGTATAAGTATTTTTCCATTTAAATTTCTGGTGGTAGCCACAGAAATGAAAAAACCTCCTATTCGCATTAGAAAAATTATGCTTTACGTATAAACTTTACCCTTCACTGCAATACCAGTTGAGCTTCTAAACCATTTGATCACTTTGCTGCCACTACTTCAAGCTATCCAATAATCTGCTTTCCTTACTGCTCAATTTTGATGGATAAACTTAAATGGGTATTATTGTTTTAATGCTAGTGAATCCATCAAAGCCCATGAAAATAAACTCTTTGTTTGCCACTTACAAGTTTTGAAGGCTGCACCTTTTTCTTCTAAGAAGCGCCATAATACAATAAATAGACTTGTCTGCGCGTGCTATTCCATATCACTGGAATCGACTATTTAGATTTTACTTGCAATATTGAAAATGAATAACTGTTTCCATAGTTTGTTTACCGGATTTTAATTGTATTAAACCAAAACCAAAAAATACCCACACGTTCCCTTTAATTTAAATCCTTTCAAAAGGGCGCTTAGTATAAGAGAATGCATATGTATGTATTTACATACATATTAGGGTGGTCCTTAAAAATAAAATAAAAGATTTTTTTAGTCTCACCCCCTCAATCGGTAATAACAGGGTCTCAGATATCACTTATAAATTTTTGGCCCCGATTGGAGACGATTCAGGCGTGTCGCAGGGGGAGCAAAGTACTAATTTTTCTATGGGCTCTAAAAATTAAAAAATCTGAGGTAAAAATTTGCTACCTACAATTAAGGACTATCCTTATAAATATATATGTATGTATGTAGATATGTGCTGTACACATAACCGAATTGTCTGGAGTGCGGTGAACCCAAAGCCGTCGGTTGTTGCATATCTACAAGCGCACACAAGATTGCGAATTATGGCAAGTATGCAAAGTGTTCACGGCTTTGCAAGTATTTGCTTGTGCTAAGTACGTTATACAAGTAGATATATTTCCATTTTCACTGTTGTTGTTGCGTCTTAAAGAAAATTCATAGTTTGTTGTTGCTGCGCTCCCGATTGTTGACCATTTGTCAATTTGCCAGCTGGGAAGGCCAAATGTTTATGTTCGTCCATAGTTTAACATTAAGTGATGCAAGTTTCTTGAAATTTGAGAATGATAAATGGCGCTAGTAAATTTTGAAAATATGTATACCAACATATAGAAAATTTGGCATGCGGAGGCACGTGTTAGTTGGCAACGGTACGCAATGTTTACTTGCTTTGTGTTTGCAAATTGCAAATTGAAATCTTAGAGATTTTAATTAAATTTCTGAAAAGAAGAATTTTTATTTAGCCAGCGATTAAATAAATCTTTTATGCGGGCTATTCCAGAATGTTATCATCATCTCTTAAATAATCTTATTTGCCTTTTTCTACATGCAGGTAGAAAATGTTCCGTGGAACACAGTTCTAAAAGATGGCAGTTTAGTAAAGGTGTTTAAAAGCAATGCGTCAATATACTTATCTTCCTTTTACGGCTTAACTTAAGAAAGAACAATATAGCCTCTTAAGAAGACTTCAAATTTGTTATTTTGAAGAAATAAAACTTCCAGTTACAGTTGTAGGGCAAAATCAGTACAAATTCTCTGAAGTGCAGTACACTTAGGGCACCAATACTTCTTCGACGGTCGAGATTTTTTTGGAACAAAGTTTTTCTGGCTGGCATTTATACTTAAAAAAAAAAACACCACTGTGACAATTCAAATTATTTTCGAAGTTATAGCGCTCATTTTTTGCATGAGTTTGGTTTGGAGCGCATTTCAACAAACCTTGACAGACAGCAAGTCCAGAGCGTTTGCGGAGCACAGCATACATTGTCTAAACCAGGGACGAAAAATAACTATTATCTCGAATTTACAAATTGAAAACGTTTCCTGAATTCGGAAATTTTACGAAAACTTTATTTCATAATAGTTTTTAGATGAAAAATATTTTTTATTTCGCCGATAAGAGTTATCACCCAAGGTTTATTTTTCTACGTTGTTTTATAACAGTTATTGCACAACGCTTATCTTTTACGTTATCTGATAAATGTAGTAAGATAAGAATAATGACGAAAATGAAGATCGAGAAGAAGATAAAGATGATGAAAATAAAAGTGGAGGAGTGAAATAACTGTTATTAAGCAAAGTAAAACTAAACGTCGGGAAAGAACTGTTATCAAGCAACGTAAAAAATAAACGACGGCGACGGAAAACATATTTCTCCGGCAAAACTATTATCAGGCAATGTAAAAAGCAAACGTTGGGGTTATAACTCATATCGGGGAAATAAAAAAATATTTCTCATCTAATAACTGTTATGGAAAAAAGTTTTTCCGATAAAACTTGTAACTGTTATGCTGAATGCTTTCAAGAAGGACTTTTTCATCAAGACTTTATCTTTTCCAATAGACCTGTCAGTCGAATTAGTAGTAGTTACCGTTCAAAAACAAATGGCATCCCTGGAGTGCTCCCAAGTGGAAGCGAGCACAACAAACTAAACTAATTTAAGTGCCTGCTTTCAGGGAGAAAGCATGCTGGAGCTTTGAAAGCGCTAGTTAATAGACAAAAATACCTTATGTATTGTAAAAAATGTTTCTAGTTCCATCTTCTATTGCCTAATACTTCGTATTCGACTAACACCGGTGCATAGAGATTAGGGCTCGTAAAATTATCTGAGTAATCGACTATTCGGTTAACCGATTATTCGATTCGTAACCGTTCATATGCTTATGAATCTGTTAATGGTATTCGAATAGTCGCCCGCCTTCGACTATTCGAATAGTTGCTTTTCGTCGACTACTTGAGTATCGTAACAAATCGAATTTCAGTAATCATTTCATTGAAATTTTTTTTTGACAAATGAAAATATATAAAAAATATACATACATAAATACATATATTCAAATACAAATAACGCGTGCAAAAGGAGCTGGGTTTGGGACTTTTTTTTTACCAAAAATCCATAAGAAAAATCGCGAAAATGAGAGGTAAGTATTGCTTTAGCCAGTGTCTCTAAAATATTTCGCAATAAAATTTCAATAATTAGTACACATTTAGCCGAATCTTACCAAAATGGAAATTCACACAAGGCCAAGAAGAAGCGGCTAGAAGACGATGCAGACGTCGTTACTTTAAAAAATAATCCTTCAGTCTATGATGCCCTGTAAGAATTTGCGAGAGTCTGCGCACAGACTGAAGACTTAGACATATGTTCAAATACATTTCCGTTAGCCTGTAGAAATCCCAGCTGTAGGGTCATAGACTCCTTAGGCCATGTAGACTATGCCCTCGTTAGTTTTCGCGGCGTCTGTGTACCAGTGCAGCGTACGAATCTGGTGGCGCCTTTCCAGTTTGATATTTTTGTGATATCGGTGAATATGAAAAATTATTTTATTTTTAACAATAAAAACGCGAAAATTGTCCAATTAAGTAATTTGAGGGTCAGTTTCTCATATGAAAGTTACCTGCACTTATTTGGGCCTTATAATCTGTGATATAATTATACTATGACTAGTTAATTTGTATTGTGAAATGGAAATACATCAAATCCTTTTTTAGCATTTTAATAACAAGTGTCACCTTGTCCATATTTTATCTTGGAATTTCCCATTCGGATAGTTTTTGCTTACAAAAATTTAGCATTTTCAAGTCATTGATATTAAGTGCCTCAGCTTAACTATTCAATAGAAAGGTTATTTAACAAATTAAGACATAAATGAAATCATATTTTATACAAGCTTACAACCTTCGTAAGTGAGCTATGTGTAATTCATAAAATTCTTGTCGGAATTAAAAATTCTGAGCATATCAAGCATTTTTGCAATAATTTGTTTGCCTTTCATTTATTCCTTGAATTTTGATTTGTTTTTAAGCTATTTACGATAAATACTACAATAGGCTTTTGTATTTTATGTAAATACACACGAGTTTATAGTTAACACACTAAATTCGTTCCACTGTGTGTAATATGCATATGTACTACGTGCAATAGATTGGAGCATAAATCAATAAACAGGAAAGTCAACTTTTGATTTTTTTTTTTGAAATTGGTTAATAGTTAGCCGTGCCGACGGGGCTTCGAAGTTTTCCATATATGTAAATATATGATCGAGTAAGAATATTACCCTTATATTAACTATATACATTTGTGGTCAGTTGATTAGCTTAAGAGGCATTTTGACCAGTTTTAGTTATTTCTCTTTTCTTTATTTAATGTTTATAACTTTTTTATAAAAGTCTAGACCATTAAATAGCCAGCAGCACAAAGATCCACATTTCAAACTTCTTACAAAAAGTTATAACAATTTTAAACTTTTTATAAAACATTTTTAGTTTCCAGGCATTTTCATCCATATAAAAATAATCGTCGAGCAAACTTTATATGGGAGAAAATGCTCAACACTGTCAGCAAAAAAATAATTATTAAAAATCAACGGAATTTTCTAGCTTGTTGAAATATTCGCTTACACCTACTAAAATTTTATTTAAAAGGTTCATAAATTTTGTGCGAAATTTATTCTGTGCAAACTTTTCACAAAAAAATTATAAACATTAATTAGACAAAAGAAAAATAGCCAAAAATTGGACTAAATATCACTTAACTTAATCAGCTGACCACAAGGGTACATAATACGCGAAGAGCATTTTCGTCCAGTACATAAGATCTGCACCGTTCGCTCGTTTTCCAAAAAGGGGGTGCCAAATAAAAGCGCTTGACCCGAAGATGTGCAAACTGGTTTTATTTTTTTGAAAAGAGTTGCCACCTGTTGAAAAATTAAACTCAAATTTTGTAATAATCAATGCCATCAATTACACACGATTCGTTCGACTTTCCAAAAAGAGATCTCCATCTTTTAAAAAATTAAATTCAAATTATTTAAAAAAGATTAGTCAACTATTACAAAATATGTAGCAATCGAAATGGTTTTGAAAAGCTTTATTTTTTAACTTATTTATAGGAAAGTTTCGTTTGGAAAATTAGATTCTTTTTAAAGGTTTCAAGAGGGTTGTCATCAGTTTAGAAAGTTAAATTTAAACTACTAAATAAGTTAAATGATTTATTAAATCATGGGTATCAATCTAAATGGGTTTAAAAGCTCTTTTTTTCTGAACTTTACTTAGGAGGGTTGCCACGTGTTTGATCAATCAAATTCAACTTAGTTCATCTGTTCATTGAAATGCACGAAAAGTCAGACGAAAGAGATTAAGAAATACGATGGCGATAATATAAATATGGAAAAGCATTTTAGTAAGTTTTGGCTCCTTTTCTTTGCTAAAAAATTTTTATTATTTTTTTTAAGACAATATTATTTAGTATCTAAAAAAAATAGTAAATCAAAATTTGAAACTTTGTAGAACATTTATAACAATTCGACGAATTTTAACAAATGTTGATCAAAATTTTAAATATTTTAATCAGATTTTCTGGAATTGGGTTGAGTATGCAGTTTTGTATCCCTTTAAGTTTTAGTATAATAAAGTGCAAGTTTAAAGTAGCTTGGACTTACCGTTGATTTTTGTCAATTTTTTGTTCGCTCATTGTCTTACATACAAAGTGTATGTTCAACAATTTTTTTGTATGGAGAAAATGAGCAACACCTTCCACAAAGCAATTTACCAAAAATCAACGGTACTAATAACATTTCCAAGAAATCTAATTAAAAAGCTTAAAAATTTTGACGAAATATCGAACTTTGCTAATTTTTGTACAAAGTTTGAGATTTTTACTTACGTGGTCTTTGTTAGAAACACTTTGCTACACTTTCATACCAAAATAATAAACATTAAATAATCGAAGAGGGAATAGCCAGAGAATGCTAAAATGTCTCTTTCCTATTTATATTTTCGCCACTGTATCTACAGCTTATATTTTTCATATTCATGATTTTTTGTAAGAAATAGTATCTATTATTTTTGATAATTTCACTTAATTCAAGTTACACCCAAAAAAACTTCTCTTAATTGAAGAAAGAAAACAGCAATCAACATGAAGAAAAATGGGAACGAAATAGCACTAAAGAAGTTTTATCCTCTTGTCATGCCCAACATTTCTTCAAAATGATAGATTACATCCTCAGTTCCATATTTTCGTGTAAGTTTTTACACATTCCAAAGAAAAATTACGCATTCGGGAGAATTTTTTACTCTCTATTCTTATTTTTCGCTTGAATAATTTTTCGGTTCTTCTTCAATTTTTTCGACGTAGTCTAGGCTTTCTACCAACCGGAAGTTATGGTGAGCTGCTGGGTTATAATCGGGTGTTGCTACGAAGTACTTTTTCTTGCCCTCGTTTAACACTAGAAAAACCTCTTTTGCATCTATTTGTAATCTTTAAAATGTGCGAACAGAACCGTCGTGATGAGAAGGAAATGGAAAGTGTGCGGCTTTGGCGACGGCTCGTCAACGCTAGTTCCTCCATTATTTTTTGGAATGTCAGGCTGAACTGTATTAATCCAGTATCTACGACCTTCATTAGAGCAAAAAAGTGGTTCCATTTCTAAATTATGAGGAGGAACATAAGAAGACTCTAACGCATCACAACGGGCCCATGGTGGCCTAAGTGTGGCCCTGTTCCTGTGCCGAATGAGGGCAGCCAAGATAGCCTAACCTAACCTAAGTCGATGCTAACATTAGCTGCAGCTTTTTTAACAGATATTCCATTGAAAAGTATGTAGGTCACTTGCCATTACACTAACTTACCAACTGACTGGTCTAACTAATCAAGCTATTCGAGTACACAGCTGTAGCTGGATTGTGGTCAGCTCATTTCTTAATCCCACTAGCAGCTGGTTTCTTTATAACTGAAAGCCAACTTATGTATGTATGCCTGTAGTAAAAACGAGTACACAAATAGTGCAACAATAGCAAAAAAAAACTCACCCAAGCATGTGTACACATTAAAATGTAACACGACAGCAAAAATGAAAACAAAGAACGCGGCATCAACAGCAATACTTTAAAGGATAACAAAAATAATGCTGCTGACCTCAACCTCAACATGCGAACTCGCAACCGCTGGTTGAGTGGCTGACTAAAAGCGTGCACACAAGCCTTACATTCCCAACAAGGACATGCAAGCAAACGAGTCAAATAAAGCGCTATGTATGTATGTATGTAAGTGTGTATGTATGTATGTATACAACTTCTTGCCGAAAAGCCAAACCATTCAAGCCAAGCGAACTTTAACACCCAAAACCCAGGCGGTAATGCCAATGTAACACTGTGAAATGCAGTCAGGGGAAAGTAAAGTGATATATATGTATGTAGCATTAAAATGAAAATAGCTTCAGGCACTAAAATAGTGCAACGGCCAAACAGAGACAACAACAACAACACCGAAGTGATGCAAAGCGTCGGAAGTGGCGTTGATACAAAAAGTGTGCATACATAATTTGTAGGTATATTAGTAAGAATTTATATATCTACACACATACATACGCTATATGTTTGTTGTTTTTTTTTGCGTGTATATTTGGATGTACGCACATGAGCCGCTGCGTCGATGAGAGACCAAAAACAAGCAGCCAACCAACTAACCAACCAACCAACCAGCCAGCCACTCTGCCAACCAGTCAGCCTGCCAGCCAGCCAGCCAGCCAGCCAACAAGTGCACTGCCGAAGAGGTGACGTTGCATGTTTAAAATTAAGCAGACAAATGTGCTGAGATTAAGCGTAAAAGCGGTAAAGAGCAAATGACGTTGCATATGCACAGGCGCTCAGCCTTATGCGCCCACTCACACACGCACGCACTCACTTATTTACATACATACATACATATGTACATGTGTATGTATGTGTACATATGATCTTTGAACAGATGCAAATAATTGCGCAGTAGCGTGTGTTAAAAGCACTCACACGCATTAACCGCCGTACACACACACACACACAGATAGATGCACACAACCATTCTCACACACACACTTTCGCAAGTGCATGTAGCAAACGGTTAAGCGCATAAGTGAGCATGCACTGGCATTATCCGCATGCCAACTCGATTTCAACAATTTCTGCTATCTGCCGTCGCGCTAAGTACATACCAGCAACGCATAGCAGTCCCCTCGCGCCGCCGCCTTGCAGCTATGCCACGCCACGTATGGAGGGGCTGTGTCTCTACTCAAGTGTTTATGTGTATATCTGAGTCCCCTTTTGCGCTTAATTCGCGATCCGCTGAGTCATTGAGCCATGCACGAAAATGAGCCTCGTAATTTAATAAATTATTTTCGACTCATAAAAATTGTGGAATTTTTTTGAGGCGTTACATAAAATGTTTTTGCTGCTACGAGTACGTGTTGTGATGTTGAATTTTATTGGGGTATGTTACTTTATCTACATACATATGCGCCCTCTTCCGATTTATGTTTGTTTGTATGTAATATTCACATACTACTATTTACTTACAAAAGAGCATTTTTGATGAGTGGTGATAAATTTTAAATGCCTCACCGACGTTGCGGACTGAGTAGACAGAAGGCAGTGGTAGTTCGCAGCAAATTTTCGCTGTAATGTGTACAATAAAAATTCCGTTGATAATTTAAGCGTGCGTTCTAGGTGTCATAAAAATTGTATCTTTTCAAATTATTTATTTTCAAAGATTTTGCTAAAGTAGCGTGTGGAGGCTATCCCTTTAAAAAATTTTCAGAGTGCTGAGAATTTATGAGTCTAAAATGAGTATTTTTTTCATTATAAATATGATTCTGAGACCAGTGAATCAGACTGACTCATTTTGGACTATTTTGGTGTCATAAATTCTGAGTTGAACAAAAGAAAAAAGTTTGTTTTTAACACTCAGAAAGCGTCATTTTTCAGACTCGAATATGATTCCTAACTTGGACTTATGGTGGCTTGCCCTTCTAAGGGCCGTTTTCTGAAGTAACCTTTAACTTTAAAGCTCACTATATATTTAAAGGTTGGATTAAAAATAAAGCTATGTCTAAAGTTAAGCATTTCTATTATCGGTTTTTGACGTATGTATGTTTCCTGGTTGTAAACCAATTTAAAACCGACAATAAAATGATTTACTTTAGACACAATCATAAATTTTAATGCAACCTTTAAATATAAAGTGAGCTTTAAAGTTACAGGCTACTTGAGAAAACGGCC